>NC_056006.1:66883080-67187723 GCF_018446385.1 Zingiber officinale | reverse complement strand
ATTAATTCAGCCTATTTGCAACCATACACTATTTTTATTGGTTATATAATGATCCGGCGGTAAAAATCCGGAACCCCATAAGGAGTCAACGCTGAGGGGAGGTCAAAGGATCCAGTGGCTCGGGAGGAAAGGAGCGCCGACTGACGTAAGGAAGAAATCGATAGTAAAGGCACCTGGTAGGGACCAGGTCGTCCGGCTCAAATAAGCGAGCGTAATGCCCCGAGCGAAGGAGGTGCCGCGGACCAGAAAGAATCAAGGCCGTCCGGACGGCGTTCATCGCGCTTCGCCGTGAGCCGCAACCCTGGCGCGTGTGGTAAAGGCGGGACATCTTGTGCGCAAGGTCGTATGGTTGTGCCATACTTACTAGTCGACAACGGGTGGTCTGGAGTCCCATCAAAGAACATGCTCGGACTATGGCATGGTGTCGTAAGCTCTCGACAAGTGCATCCGGTGGTATGGGTTCTGCCGACCGGCACGACCTCGGTGGGCGTGCATCAGTTCCTTCTCCGTCCTATATAAAGAGGCTATTACTTGCAAAGGTGCATAATACAAATTTGGCATCCACTTTCTCCACCGCCACGACTTGGTTGGAGGACCGTCACGGGCACCCCTCTTCGGTTTTCTTGACAGTTCACGAGCACTCGAGATCCACAGAGGCCGTGCCCACCCGGCTTGACTCTTGGTTGGATCAGCGCCGCGGCCGTGGAGCGCTCCGCATCCGATCGAAGACAATGGGAGGCGCGACAACACTGGTGACGCTTTCAGCGAGAACTCGATGCCTGGTGAGATGAGGGCTCGCCAAACTCATGGAGCAAAACAAAAGCATCCGGCGAGGGCAAACAACAAGCAACATGTCCCTCGTGGCAAGCACCTCCGCCACCGTCATTCCATCGGACCTTATTTGCCACACAAGCCATACCGAGCCGATAGAGGATCTTCCTCGATGAAATGCAGGCGGGATGAAGGGGAAGGAAAGCTCCGGCGACTCCTCCCGAGCGGATCAATCGCCAATTTTGGAGGCTATCGAGACCCTCCGCACTACGTGCCTCCGAGCGATCGGAATGATGGAACAATGGAACGGATGATCATCCGTAAGTTCGACTGACCACGCTCCATCGATACACGATGGAGTAAAGTGTAAGTCTTCCTTACCACCCTCGGGATCGGCTCCAACGGTGGTTCGGAGGTCTTAGACGGATCCATCACGAGCTTCAAGGAATTTGAGGCCTTCCTCCACCACCCGCCGTGATGGTCGGCGTTATCAAAAGACAAGTGTCGCTTATTCGCCATCGAGCAGGCGGAGAGAATCGCGAGGTTATATTCAGCGATTCAACCAAGTGGCGATGGATATCCCCAGCCACATCGGAGACAATGATGAATGCCTTCACGCAAGGCCTTGTGGATGGGACT
The DNA here is from genome assembly GCF_018446385.1 of Zingiber officinale. Lineage (NCBI taxonomy): Eukaryota > Viridiplantae > Streptophyta > Magnoliopsida > Zingiberales > Zingiberaceae > Zingiber > Zingiber officinale. Next base: position 67,186,313 of record NC_056006.1, on the reverse strand, counting down.
TTTCGGTCGCTCAAAGCCGCCAGCAGATTATGATCACATGCTACGGAGCGAATATATAAATGTGGAAGAGCGCAAGCCACCAGGAAAAACTCTAGCGGCAAACTCGCGACTGTTCAGCCGGCTGACAAAACGCTCCAGCCACCGGAGCCAGGGGCGAACATTCGATCCCCTCCACGCACTGGTCAGCTGGTCAAGAGAAGTGGACCCCATGTTCGCACCTTCCACCGGACGGATCCGGAGGTTGCAGCCTTCCCTTTGTTTCCAATCTGTTCCCGGAAAAGCGAACGGCCGGCCTCCCATCGGCAGGAGGAGGCGTGGGACTCATGAAGCCGGTCCCGCCACCGAGGGCGACCTCGCACAACAGACACGATGACGGCAGCCCCGGGGAGAATCACGGGCGTAGAAAAGGTCACGACCGTCCGCTGGAGGAGGAAAATAGGGCAATACTTCAGGCGAGATCAACGTTATTCGGTGGGCCGGAGGAGACTCCAAGGCCGAGAAAGGGCGGCGTGACTGCGAGATCCGTGGTGACCAGCCCAAGAGCGCAAGTGGCCGGAATCACTTTCCGCGGGACTTAGAAGGGTAAGTGCGCTGACGACGGCTTCATTAAAGCGAGTGTAGCAAATTATACCATTCACATATTTGTTGACGGGAGCTCGGTCATCATATTCAAGAAGGCGTTCGATCGGTTGCAAATTGATCGAGTAGCAGCTGCGCCTGCATGACCTCGCTCTACGGGTTTACGGCAGCAAGTTACGCAGTCCGGGCAAATCCTGGCCACCTCGACTGAAAGAAGCCGCAGAGGACCAGGGGACAATAAACTTCGTGGTGGTCGACTCTCCCTCATCCTACAAGTCATTTTGGGGACGATGACCACGCTCCGGCGGAATGATGTCTCAACCTTCCACCGAAGATAAAGTTCCCGTGGAGGACAAAGTAGGAGAAGTGCGGAGATCGACTCACTCGTGCTATATAGAGATGATCGAAGCGGAAGTTTTGTTCCGGCGCCCGACTTGAGGCACTACCGCAGAAACCTCTGCTTTAATTTATGATGAAAAGGAGGAAGTCCAGATCCATCGGCCCGATCGGAGGCCGACTTTATCGCCTCGATGGGGAAGAACGAAGAAGGAACGATCCAATGCCTCCAACGAAATCATGATGTCTTGTCTGGTCGACACACGAGTTACAGAATTTCACGAGCCTAGTGCGGCATGAATTGCATGTCCGTGCACGCCCGGCCGATAGAGAAAAAGGGACTTCACTCATGCGATGCCATTATCGAGGTGGAAAGACTTAGAGGCCCACTCACGGAGTTCGAGTGGTCGGCCAAGCGAGTCTTGGTCTCCAAGGGGCGAGCGGCAAGTGGAGGTGCATCGACTTTCGAGATTTAAACAAGGCATGCCCAAGTTTTTATCCTCTGGGATAGATCATTGGTGGACTCTACGGATTGCAGATTAATCTGATGCTTGATGCCTACCAAGGATATCATCAAGTCGTCGTCGGCGGAAGATCAAGAAAAAGTCAGTAACGGTGACCACATATTGATATAATGTGATGCCGTTTCGATTGAAGAATGTCGGGGCCACCTATCAACGCTTGATGAACAAGGTGTTCAAGGAGCAGATCGGGCGTAAGTTTATGTGGACGACATTCTTATCAAATCCGTCCGAGCGACCGATCTTTTCAAGGATATGGAAGAAACCTTCCGAACGCGCAAGAAATATGGAGTCAAGCTAAATCCCCAAAAGTGCTGTCAAGAGCGGCGTTCTTGGGGTACATAGTGACGGTGCGGGAATCGAAGCAAACCCAAGCAAGGTTAAAGACGCCAAGACATGCGCCCCAAGATCTGAGAGAAGTGCAAAGGTTGACTACTCGGATAACACTCTATCGAGATTCATCTCTGGACGTAATCCCGGAGCCTACCATTCTTAAGATCTGCACAATGCCACTAAGTTCCGATGGGATGAAGAATGTGAGAGCATTTGAAGAGTTGAAGACCTATCTTAATTCTCTGCAGTGTTAGCCAAGCCGGTCGGGGGTGAGTCACTTTATATGTATCTGTCGTCAACTGAGCATCTGTAGGCTCGACCTTGTGAGGGCGAACGGCGAAGAAAGCCGGTGTATTTTCTAAGCCACATTTTAAAAGATGTGAATCTCTACACTGGGCTCGAGAAGTTGGCCTTTGCTTTGATTCTAGCTGGTCACCCACCGACCATATTTCTTGGTTCACACCATTATTGTCCTGACGAACAGTCCACTTGGAAGAGTCTTGTTGAATCCATAAGCGTCCGGACGGCTTATCAAGTGGACGGGAATTAAGTGAATTTGACATCCAATATCAGCCCTTCCGCGATTAAAGCCCAATCCTTGGTGATTTTGACCAGAGTCTGCAAAGGCTGAGCTATGTGGAGAATATGTGGATGGATCCTCCACTCACGGCTCAAGTGGGATCGAATATTACTACTCTCACCTCGGGAAGAAAACCTATCCGTCAGGCTAGATTACAAAGCTACTAACAATGAAGCGGAGTATGAGGCCCTCATGGTGGGATTGGCAAGACGGGGGCATGTGGGAGCAGTCGGGTAACACTCTATTCGATTCACATAGGTCAGTGCAAACTTTCCGGCACCTTTGAAATCAAGCGTTGGCTCAAACTCTGGCGAGGCCTTTGAAAACTCAAAGCTACTTTCCGGGAGGTGCTTATTCGGAAGATCCCAGAGCGGAGAACCGGTAGTAGTGAATTAGCCAAACTCATGAGCTCGATAGGCGGTCGCCATTCACAACCAATTGAAAAAGGTGGCGCATGTCGACCGGATCAGGCCTCGCGTTTCCAAGTGATTGGAGGACACCTCTTATAGAATTCCTCGTTCGGACACCACATCCGATGAATATAGGCGGCCTCCTCGGAAGAAGAGGGTTTTACACTCATCGAGATCAACTTACAAGAAAGCTTTCTGCCCTTTGAAATGTGTCGGAGGACTCGATTACATCCTCCGGAAGTACATCAAGGATCATGCGGGGTCATCGGACATCGCTCATTGAAGAAGATCCTCTTGGCCGGATACTTTGGCCAACTTTACAAACAGATGTCGCTCGGACAGTATCTACATGCCTTTCATGCGGATGTATCACAACTTCTCCCACCGACCGGCAGAGGAGATGAAGGCATCAACCATCTCATGTCCGATTCGATCAATGGGGAATGGATATTGTGGGTCCATTTCGATGGCGACGGCGCGAGAAATTTTACTAGTGGCGGTGACTATTTCTCCAAGTGGGTGGAGGCCGAGGGCATGGCAGATCGAACAAATGGTTAAAAATTCATCCGCACACACATCATTTGTCGGTTCGGCATCCCTGGCCGACTAGTGTCCAAACGGCAGCAGGCGTCACGGGAAGATGTTAGAGGATTGGTGCAAAAGCTACGGCATTGAGCAACATTTCACGTCCGTGGCCTATCCTCGAGCAACGGTCGTGAAGTCGCCAACCGGGAAATTCTTGGAGGAGTTGGCCGGATGAAGTGCCGAGCGTCTTGTGGGCCATCCGAACGACGCCAAAAGAAGGGACGAGTCACCCGTTCCATTTGGTATATGGCGGTGAGGTAAGGTCATTATACACGAGGCGTTGAAGCGGCCGGATCAGGCTATGATGATGACACAACGGCAAACATGGAGGACTTGGTAGAAGAGGAGGCAAAGGCGTCCGTTTGGTGATGGCATATCGTCGTGGACGATGAAACAAAACTACAGTAATTCCCGGATCGTTCCAAGTCGGCGATCTTATGGAAGAAAGTCAACCGGTGACGCTGAAGCTCCATGGGTGACTTTCAAAATCATCAAAGCTCGGGCGTATTATCCGGAGGAGCCGGGCGGACGACTAGATAGAGCCGTGGGCGAACCACCTCCACAAAGGCCGGGGGTGAAAGGTGTATCACCAAATCACCACTGTATTTCATTTTCGACTAAATACTTGAAATGCGAGATGAAAAGTCAAAAAAGCGAATATAAGGCATTATCATCATAAATCGAAGGCCCCGATCGGGAGGTTTATATCCGTAGGGAGAATATAAGCGAAAATCGAGACCCATTTGTTCGGTCGGTATACTAGTGTGGCGGGAAGGAGAAAAACTGCTGCTCGTGACGTGGATGATGAGGTTGTTGCACAAGGCGATCGCGGCCGGGTGTATGGTTTCAGGCCAAGTGCTCGACAAGGCCAGGGCATTCGGTGGGAGTATCTGGATCAAATCAGCGCCGTAAGCAGCCCCGTATTCGGAAGGGTATATTATCCCACAAGCGTCAAAGAGATCGGCCGCGGAGGTTTATATCCGAGCTAGACTCGGCGAAGGCCCGAGGCAGGCTCGGAGTACATTTTAGCCGAGACTACCTCGGAGGATTATATCACGAGCCAGCTCGATGTGAAGGCCGAGCAGTCGCGGGCCGGGTATATGGTTTAGCCAAGCCACGGCACGGTGTGTGTGTAGTCTCACTTGGAAAACCGGCGAGCCACCGCCGTTAAAGGCAGCGATCCGAGCTAAAATATCCGCGTCTAGCTAAATATCCAGCCGGACGTTAAGCCCAGTATTGCGGTGGCTATAAAAGCGGGGCGGAGCGGCCAGTCGTAAAATCGAGAACATGGCGTCGGCTATAAATATCCGCGCATGCAGCCCGTGACGTTAAGCGCCCGACGGCCAATATAAAAAGGACGAAGGCGGCACCGAAAATGTAAATCGAGCCGCATCGTGGCTATAAATATCATCTAGCAGGACGTTAAGACCGATAGAGCCGCGGCATAAAACCGAAATAAAAAAACCGGCGACCGCACACCGTCGTTAAAATCGAGAGGCACCGATCGGCTATAAATATCCGCACAATCTAGCCTGACGCAAGGAAACGCCACCGCTAGATAAAACCGAGCGGAACCGCGCGAGCCAGTTAAAATCGAGTCTCGCCGATCGGCTATAAATATCATCGTCGAGCTCCAACGATAAATATCGGGAGCGAGCATGGCGTCTATAAATAATCCGGCGGACGAACCGACGAGCCCGTCGTTAAAATCGAAGCGGCTATAAATATCCGCGGCCGAACTCGGCGATAAATATCGAGACACTTAAAGTTGGGACGAGGAAAATTTCTTGCTAAAATAGAGAGGAGCGGAAGATTATCTAATATGCAAGCGAAAAGTCATTACATGGATAAGCGGGGCGAGCAGCGGGAATTCAAAAAGCTTACGAAGCGGTCCTCACACGAAATCAAAGGCGTCGGGATGGCGTCCATCACGCTCACGGATCCTCGGGAGGATAGTCTCGGGAGCGGGTGACCTTTGGTCTTGATATAGCACCGCCGCCTTGATGGCCTCCTCGAGCGTGAGGATATCTTGTCGGTAAACTTCTCTCAAAGCCTTCCAGCGGAGGCGCCTTTCACTTGTCCGATCGGCGGGCCCTCCCCTCTTGATACTCCTTGAGGCCGCGGCATGGGGACTGCCAGGAGATCCTTCAAGTCTCCATTGAATCTTTGGAGATCGGCCGAGCGGCTCTCTTTTTCGGTGGCCAGCGAGCATCCAGGTCCTTGATCGTTGCTCCAGCCGGATCTCCACCTTCATGTGGTCCATATCGTTGATGGCTGTTGCTTCCGAGTGATCGCCGTCTGGATCTCCTTGTCTCGTTGCTTAATCATTGTTTCAAGCCGAGCGACCTTGCTCGCGATCGAGGCTCGTTTCGTTCGACTTCTAGCGATTTCTTGGCCTTCTCAGGCTCGACCGGCGCGCTGGCGTCCCCGCTGTTCTGGCCTTCCTCCTTCGCGTCCCCGATCGCTAATGGCGATCTGCTCCACCCGTTACGCTAGAAAACACGAATGAGGGTAAAAACTTCAAATAAGAGAGAGGGGGAAGGACTATACCGATGGTGATTGAAGGTCTTGGTCACGTGCTGCCGGAGTCAACAGCTATCCGACTCGAGCATTTATCCAAGCTTGTGCGAGAGGGCCCGTCAGGGTGATCATCTGTCAGAAACACCCGGCGATCGGCGGCGATCATCGCCTCGAAGGGAGGCGAGAGCGGTTTAGTAAATCGCCGCCGCCTCGGCCGCCTCAGGATAGGAGCGCCAGAGTAGCTCGCCTAAGCGGCAGGGCCGTCGAGTCCTCGAAGGGTACGGGCGGGACTTGCTGCCTCGGAGAATCCACGAGTCGGGTACTCTACGAGGACCTGGCACAGATACCCTCGCAGCTTGGTGCTCATCAAGTGTAGGCGGTCACAGTTCACACGCGTTCGATCGCCGGCCCGTCATCATCGATCGGCAGACCTCCTTCCAGCTTCACTCGCGGGTTCTATATTGCCGTGGCCTCGTGGGAGAGGCGGCCGCTGGAACTCGGTTGGACCGGCCCTCACCTTCTTGCCGGCACGAGCCGAGCAATGCCGGCGCCTCTGCCGCCTGCCACTCACGCCTCAATCAGCGGCCTTTTTGAGCTTCGGTGGCTCTGGCCCGCCACATGACTTCAGCCGAAGCGAGAATAAATCGTTAGAACAAAATAAAGGGAAGATAGGAAGCTTACTCATGCTAAAGGCGATCGGTCCGTGTAGAAGAATATATGCATTACTCTGGGAGAAGCATCTTGTCAATGTGGTAGCCACCTAGGCTATTTGTACATATGTGCATGATAGTCGCGTCCTCTAAACTTGCCGAGCTCCGGCGGTCATGGAGTCCAGTGCCACTTGGAAAGTGGGCCGCTCGGGAAAGCGTATATAGAAAAAATGCTCCTTCCAGTGTTTGTTGGAGCTCGACATATTATCGAAAAGGACGAAGCCTATCCTAGATTGGAAAACAAAGGTGCCCCACTCGGCTTGCTTGGGATAGTAGAAGTAGTGGAAGATTTTTGGGGTTAAGGGAATGCCGTTCGGTTTGAACAAAACTACCACTCCGCTCAGCAACCTAATAGAATTAGGAACTACTTGGCCGAGCGGAATGCGGAAATAGTTGTAAACTTCTAAGAAAAACTTGTGAGGAGGAAAACATAGTCCGGCCAGGAATTGATCCTGGAAGAAGACAACAGTGCTGGGCGGAGGATCGTTAGGCCGATCGGAAGGCGTGGCTAACACTATTTCGTGGTCGGTCGGTGGGTCATATACTCGGGTGAGGCGCATGGCGTCTTCCTCGTCGAACCGACTTTCCATGTTCGAGTACCAAAGACCCGGAGCACCGCCGGTTGTTGCAGTATTGGTCATGATCGAAAGGCCAAAATGCGGGATAGAAGAGGATGGTTCAAGCAAAGGAAGAAAACCGGTGAAAAGGATGATTAACAGAAAGAAGAATGCGTCGAAGCGAGAAAAAGGCTCTTACAAGCGAGGAAGATGGCGGAAGAAGCCGTGTGATCGTCGGAGAGTCCGAGAACAAGGTCGCCGGCGAGAGGGGAATGACAGGAGTTTGGAAGCGAAGAAGACGAAATGCGGTGGAAGCGAAGTCAAGGGTCTTATATCGCCTGAGGAAGCGATCTCCATCGATCCGAGTCGTCGATATCGAGGTTGTCATCGGATCGTCTGTTTCAAACGGCGTCCCATCATCGGAGGAACTGACCATACTGACAAATGCCAGTACGTGTGCCCATGGTTACTAGCCGCATTTAATGAGCTCCCCACCGCACGTGATGGGTAGTGATGGGGAACAACGGACATCGATTCCCGAAATACAAGGCATGGACAAATCGATGTCCGACTGTATAGAGCATCTTATGAGGCATGAGCAGCCGCTAAGGATGATCATTGTTCGATGAATGGTCCGGTCTTTTGCCTCCGACTAGACTCGAGAGGAAGGCAAGTGATCCGTGGTAAAATCCGGAACCCTAGTCAAGGGGAGGTCAGGGAAGGTCAGGTCGAAAAGGCTGCCGAAAAAGCCGGACCGCGACCGGTGAGGAAATCGATAGTAAAGGCACCTGGTAGGGACCGTCCGACAGCCTCAAATAAGCATGAAGGCAAAGCGGAAGGAGGTGCCGCGACATGAAAGAATCAAGCCGTCCGGACGACGTTCATCGCCGTCGTGCACGCACCCCTGGATTGGGTAAAGAGGGACATCTTCCATCGATAGTCATGTGGGCTGCCATGCCTAGTCTACTACAACAGGTGGTCTGTCCATCAAAGAACATGCTCGGACTATGGCGCATGGTGTCGTGTAAGCTCTCGCGACAAGTGCATACTGTGGTATGGGTTTGCGTCACGCGCACCTCGGTGGGCGTGCATCAGTTCCTTCTCCGTCCTATATAAAGAGGCTATTACTTCGCCAAAGGTACGTATAATACAAATTTGGCAGCCACTTTCTCCACCACTTACCTGACTTGAGCGTCGGAGGACCGTCGCCGGGGCACCCCTCCCGACTCGGTTTTGTTGCAGGTTCGCCGGAGCACTCGAGGATCCAGCAGAGAGCGCCACGTGCCCAGCGTCCGCTGACTCTTGGTTCGGACAGGATCATATAATATCCTTATGCATTTCTTTTTTTGTTAATATCTAAGCCTCTATCGGTATGAAACTAGAGTTCAGAAAAAACATAAAATAACATCTTATCAAAAAGTCAACTAGCTCAGTATAGTTTAAAGAAGATGAGAGAACAGTTCAAAGTCTAATTACTTGGCCTACCAAACTCATATAGATTGTATTTAATCAATAAATAAAATTTAAGAAATGGTACTAACTATGAAATCTTAAAGGTCATCTCCCAACTAGCACAAACCTGCGTGAAGAAATTTTTAGAAACACAAGGCCACAAGGAAAACAACGGATGTTAGTGAGTAATTGACATCAACATCAACAGTGACACAGGAGATTCCATTTAATGTTAGACTCACTTGGGAAACCTTATCAAACCAAAAGAATCACACAAAATTGATGGAAACATGATGTTGTTAAGTTAATGAGATGTTGCATCTGATGATGTTGGTTTGCTAGAAAATAACAAAGCTTGGAGAAAAGGATAGATTTAAAAGATATCCTAATAAAGCTATGCAATTTAGTCAGCTAGATTAACAGATGTAAATGAATGCATATCAGCCTACATAAAAAGTACATCTTTTAGCTGCTAGAAGATGTAAGAGAAACTCAAAGCAATTTAAACAAATCGGTTCAGCTCCTACCAATCCATGGTCGTCATAAGAACTCCTACCCAGAGTGGAAGCATGCCCTGACTTAATATCTTGATCGCAATAACACTCCCTATCACCTCCTGGATGTCGCCCCCAATCATGGCCATCTCCGCCATGAACCAAAGCACCAATTGTACCTAGTGTGGGTACTCTTCCAGGCACAGCTCTGCAGATGTCACCCAGTAACTATGCTGAGCATTACCGATAGCATCTGATCAGCAGCCCCGTCGCCATCACCCACAGCAACATCCATAACAAAGAATAGCCCGCAATAGCTCCGCCCTGCAAATCCTCTTCCAAATTCCCTAAATCTAGGAACCCTATGCTCATCAAGAACCCTGACCCGGTGAAGAGCTACAACTTCTTCCAAGAGAAAAGTGGTGCAAATGATCCATCATCATCGTTGGCGTCATCCTCGGCGATTTGGACTTTCTCATCAGCTTTGTACGAGCGCTTGGATCCCTCATCATGGTCGCTCGCTATCGAATAATCGTCGGAGAGGATCAGGTGGAGGGGGTTCTCTTCTTTCTCCTCAGTTCCCTCGCTCCTTGAAGGCGAGGCAGAGAGAGGAGGCGAAGGGGGAAGTAAGCAACGCCTGATCTATCACCGACACCGGAGGAGGAGGTAGTCATCATCCTCAACGATGTTTGCTATCTTTGTGACCTTCTGCCCACCCTTGCCCTCAAAAAGAAAGAGCCTTGCGTGCCTGGGAGCCGAAAGAAAGGGGGCAGGGGGACCGACAAAGGGATGGGGATTTTTTCAGCAAAGCCGAAGAGAGGAAAGGGGGCAGGGATTTTTTTTACGAAAGCGAAGAGACGCACACGGGGCTATTTAAAAAAATAGGGTTTTACAATAATGTATCCACAGCGAGATGCGAATAATACATCGTTAAAAGTAATTTTAACCAACCATTCTACGCGCTATATGTATAATAATTATTAAGGGTATATGTATAATAATTATTAAGGGTGTGTGGAGCAGCGTGCATTTTTACACATCATCATTTATATATGTATAATAATTATTAACAATGCACTCCGCGCACTATTAATATTAAGTTTTAACAGCGCACTTTGCACGCTGCAAAAAAATTTATTAACAGTGTACTTTTTTTACGCGCCGTCATTTGTATAAATATTATACTATCTGCAGCGCATATAATTAGGCGCGCCGTAAAAACTATTATTAACGACGCACTTTAACTGCACGCCGATGATAATGCACTGTGGAAAGTCACTTTTGCTATAGTGAACCCTCTTGGTTGTAACCAGATTAAATTCTTATCTTCTTGTTTCTTTATTGCTTTATTATTTTATTTACTATTGCACTATTTGAGTTGAAAGTACGAGGAGGGTATAGTTTTAATTTTTCAGAAGCAATTTACCCCCCTCTTGCCGGCCTCCGCTGCACCTTCAATTGGTATCAGAGCCAGACTGCCTCAGAAGGAGTAACCGCCGACTGAAGCACAACGATCAAGACGATGGCCGGAGTGAATATTCATCCCCCGAAGTTCGACGAAGACTTTGTGACATGGAAACGCCTGATGGAGGTATTCTTTAAAACCGACTTCGATATTTTACTAACTATGAAATATGATTTTGAAGTTCCGAAAGACAAAGAAGAGCATCAGTGGAGCAAGAAGGAGCAAGCCGAGTTTGTTGCCAACGGAAAGGCAGAATTCCACCTGCTGAGCGTGCTGCCAACGACTACTTCGCAGTATCAATGGTTTGCCAACAGTCATTTACCAATTGACTGGTAAAACTACCAGTCGACTAGTAAAACTACCAGTCGACTAGTAACTGTTGGCTGAGCGAACAGAATGCTTCTGTTCGTTCTTAGTCGATTGCACCAGTTGACTGGTCCCGGTTACACACTCACACTCATCCTCTCCGGAGTCGCCCTTGAAGCCCTCTTCCTTTGGCCTTCGTCCCTCAGATGCACCCGAGCCTGCGGCTCCTCTCTGTGCCATCCTTTACATTGCCTTGAAGTCCGCTTCCCTCGACCCCACTCTGTTGCTCCTCGTCCGGCGGTCCCTCGGATGTCTTCCACATCACCCTTCACTGACTCAAGGATCCGAGCCCTAGGATGAGCTTCCCAAGCTTGGCCACACCAAGTTCCTCATGTGTTTCACCAAGTCCTGCAAGATTAAACACATATGAAAGTCTAACTTAAATTCTTTTGCACACACATCAAAACCATGATCGTACCGATCAAACATGGGTCGATTGCACCAACATATAAGACATCAAGTAGAAACAAAACACTACCACCATGGAGGTTGAGTTTGCAAGTGCCGACCCATTTGACTTCAACTCGTGTATTGTTTCCCACATAGATCCACTTGTTGCCAGCTAGTACCCGATAGTATTCAACAAATATAACTCGTTCTCGAGCTACATGGTTGGTTACTCCTGAATCTATAATCCATAAAGGATAAGAATCAGTTAACAACACTGAGCTAACAACAAAATGCTCAGAAAAAAGAAGACACATATGGATTTACCTTTTTCGGCTCAGTGCACTCCCGAGCAAAGTGACCTTTCTTGCCACAATTAAAACAAGTCAACTTATTTTTAGGTTTCTTTTCTGTCTTCTTTCCTATCTTCTTGATGGGGTCCTATCCTACAGTAACAGCTTGCTTCTCCTTTCCCTTCTCTTTCTTGAACCATTTCTTATTCATGGATCTAGATAATCCAACAGCACCGACAGCCACATAGGCTTGTCTAGAAATCCTTGCGGATTCAATTCTCTCCACCTCCAATTCTATATAGCGTGAGACATCAATGAAGTCTTGATACTTTCACTGTGAGTTAGGGGATGCTTCATGGTCTCCTAAGAATTTGGAGGGAACGAATAACTACTTGAACTTATTGTTCATCGATCAACTCATGACTAATAGTTTTAAGCTACCGAATCATGTTTCACATCTCCTTGAGGCATGCCCCCACGGGCTGGATCAGCTGGAAGGGTGCCTGACGCTTGCAATGGAGGTTCAGGGGTCGAGGGTCGTCAGTTGCACACGGGCGTAAAACCTCGGTCTGCTGCGCTTTAAATTCCTCTCGACCCTCAGTCACCTCTCCTGCCCAGCTTAACCGTGATTTACCCCCTCTAGATATCTGTGGGGCCGGACCCAGGGGGCCGCTAAGGTGGCGGTTCCACCTTTTGCAACATCTCCTTGAGGTATTGAATCATTGAAACATTCAAACGCTTCTTATAACTGTCAAACTTGATTGTCAGCCGTTGAAGCTTGCTCAGACTTACTCCACTGTATTTCTCCTTAAGGGCTACCCAGACTGCATGAGCCGAAAAATATGACTCATACTCAAAAGCTAGGTCGTCTACCATTGAACTACTCAATATGTCCTTTGCACTGGAGTCATTTTTCTTTCATGCCTTATAGGCATCAAGATATCATCCGTGTTGCGTAGTGAGACCATCTACAGGTTTTATTATAACCTGATTTACAATTTCCAGAACTTTTTGTTCTTCAAGTATATACTGTATCTTGAGGTGTCAGATCTTATAGTTATCCCCATTAAGTTTTTCATCCTTGTTGAATTCAACTATTATTTAGTATTCAATGTAATTCATATGTATGTAATTTATGATTGATTTAATATTAATTTGAGTTGGTTTACAAAATCAAGTGACAACTATGTTTTCATTCATCATTCATATGACCAATCAAATCAATATTTATCAATACTATTACACACATCCCAACTAATGAACTAATTATTATTTATTATACTCATAATGAACTAATCAAAGAGTATCATGCATCATATAGAATAAACAATATAAACAAACATATGAATGAACATATCATTAACATAAATATGTTGGATATTGTTAATATAATCAAGCTAACATGAACAAAATGGACTAATATTGTTCATGCAGAACGATAATAATAATAATAAAACTCTAATAAACTAGATAGGTTACCACCACTCTTACTAGGACAGACACTAGTGTAGCGGCCAACATTATCCCTTTCGACCTGAACTTATTTGAGGCAATCTCAAATGGGATAGCTTCAGGATTTTCCATTGGATCCGCAATTAGATCAATCTATGGATTCTCCACATATTCTTCTAGATCCTCCTTTGATTTTTTAGGATCTTCTTCTGAATCCTCCTCGAATTCGTCATGATCCTTCTCTAGATCCACTTCTGATTCTTCAGGATCCCAAGCAAAATGAAGTAATTATCTGCACATATCTAAATATGAGATGTGTCCATCAGAATTATCCTAAAATTAGAGTGTTATTTGCCTAAGATTTTTCAACAGTTAATAGACCATAGCCCATCCTTTATGTGTGTCTTGGACTAATGGAAGCTCTTCTCGTTCGAGTTTTCAAGACAATCGATTAAGGTAACCAATAAGTCATTCGGCTCCATAAATTGGATCATAATCAAGTTCCTTAATTTTCTCCAAAACTTATGTTGTCGTATATCACAATCAGCCATCTGAAAATTTAAAATTAAATAAATTAATATAAAACTAATTAACCAGTATAAAATCGATTTAACTCAATTTATACAGACATAATATCAACATAATAAATAAAAAAATTAATATTTTCAATTTTTAGGAGTATAAATCAATTGACCTATTGACCTAGTTGATCGGAAATCCAAATCCTAAAATTAATTTATTGTATTCATTAGAACTAATATAATTAGATAAAAAAATTTTGTACTTAAATTTTGTTATTATTTAAACAAAATTAAATTTTGTTATTAAACAAAATTTAATCTAAGTTCATTTAAATTAATTTCAAACTTATTAATTAAACAAAATTTAATCTAAGTTCATTTAAATTAATTTCAAACTTATTAATTAAATTCAGGTCTGAACAAAATTTGATCCATTAAAATAAATCTAATTCAATTAATTAAATTCGACCCAATAAAACAAATTTAATCATTTAATTATATCTAATCTAATCCTAATTAAATCAACCTAAATCATTTCTGATTTAGACCAAACTGGTTTGGTTTAATTCTGACGGAGAAGTGGTAGGTGGGCGTAGCCTATGGACAACTCGCTGGGAGGGAGCATGCGGGAGTTGCCATGTTCTTGTCCGGGCAGTTTCCAGCAATTCCGGAAGTGTGGCTGCCGAAATCTTCAACGGCACTTGCCGATGGTGACCACAAATTGCTCCGGTGAAGAGGCCAAACATGGGATGGGAGAGCGGCAGTGGGGTGGCTGCGGGCAGCTCATACATGGCAGAGAAGCACAGTTTAGCACTGCTCCGCAAATCTGAAGTGGAATTGAAGGTGCTGTCCGGAGGTTGCAGTTTTCCGGCGGCGGCAGTCCTCAAGGTGGCGCTGGTGAAGACAAAGGGAGGCTCTTTTCCTTGGGGGCACTTGGGAGAGAGAGACAAATTGAAAGGGAATTTGAAAATTTCTAACACAGTCAAAAACGGTGGGCGGTACTTCAACGAGTTTTTCGAACCTCAATTTTGAAACTCAAATTGGCAGTGGGCGAATTTCAAAATTTAATCACAAAGTCAAAAGAGTGTGTGGGCGGTGCTTCAGAGAGATTTTAAATTTTGAATTTGAAAATCAAATTGCAGTGGGCGGCACTTCAAAGTCAAAAGAGTTTGGGCGGTGCTTCAAAGAGAGGCAAAAGTCGAATTTGGAAACCAAATTGGCAGTGGGCGGCACTTCAACGAGCTTTCAAAATTCAAAGTTCGAAACTCAAATTTGAAACCTCCCTTTAATTGGTCCTTGAGAGGGAAACTCCAAAGATACCGGATTTGGATTGTGGAGCTCCATCCAAATCACAATCCATACCCATTTAACCAAAGACTACCTCAACAACAGCGGGATATTTTCTGCTGCACTTGTCACTGGCGGCAAGGTTTTCCGACGGTAGACTTCACAGCAAGGGGGGCCTTCCAGCCAGTGGAAAAACGGAGACCAAGCTTGGAGCATAGGGCTATTGTTCAGATGATCCTTGCTCGGCAAGTGGCGGCACAGAGTTGGGTGGCCGGCTGGCAGGAGGTCGCGCCAGTGAAAAGGAAGATGGCGACAAGTAGGGGCTGCAGATGGAAGCTAGGGAAGGGGCTCCATGGCGCTGTCCACATCAGATTTATTCGTTGCATCACAAGGGGTCCCAATAGGTGATCACCGGAGACACATCTGTGATTGAAGGAGGAATTGCACGAAGGGTCGGAGCATGGATGGACTGCCAGAGTTCTCTTGATTCACCGAGCAATAAGGAAGCTTAGATTGGTGAGCTAGTGGCTGTCGAACCAAGTCGGGATTGGAGGAGAAGTGGAGTGTATGTTAGATACCCACACTGATTTGGCACTGAGGATCGATACTAGATCAGTTGCGTATGGCTGGAGATATGGGACGATGCGTGGACAATGAACTACGGAGGATGAGATGCCCTGATTGACATGATAGTGCAGATAGTGACACAGTATATGGATGTGTGAGATTGGTGGGAGAGATACATGATTATGATATACATATGATTGTGTTGGGTTTATGTTGTATTTGACTGTGATATGGGTTGATATATTTGCGCGTACACTAATCGTGTATAGTACTCGAGTTTTCGTAGTTGATCCAGTATTTATTTGGAAGTGATGTATGTGAGTTCGTTGATACCTTAGCCTATAAGCACTCTATCTATAATCTATTTACTTATTCATATAAAAAAAAATTATAGGAAAGTGCCATATGTGTTACATACAGGTAAAAGATGATTATGCTCGATTTTAATGCATTTGTCAATCCGTCCTAATGCTAGTATAGTGGAAATAAATTAAAGAACTTTTGAAATAATAATTGACATATAAAAAGAACATTTATTTTGATTATATCAAATTTTAAATTTCAAAATCTTATGATGACACTAGTCATCACTTGCGTTGCATTCACAAAACACACGTATCACTTGCGTTGCATTCACAAATCGAGTGCGGAAGTATGGCCATTTGAGGAGTCTGATGTAGAAGAAATACTCTTTTCGGTGCTTGTTGGAGGAAGGTATCCTATCGAAAAACATTAAGCCGATTCGGGATTGGAAGAGATACGTGCCCAGCTCAGATTGTTTGGGATAGTAAAAGTAGTGGAAGACCCGAGGGGTCAATGGGATGTTGTGCACTCGGAACAACACCACCACGCCACACAGCAGACGGAAAGAATTAGGGACAAACGGGATCGGAAAAAATTGTAAACTTCAGTTATAAATGGATGGATAGGGAACCGAAGACCGACCACAAACTGGTCTCGAAAGAAACAAACAGTGTCGGTCGACAGGTTGTGTGGCTGATCGGTTGGTCCGGCCAGGACAAGCTCGTGGTCGGACGGGAGGTCAAAGGCATTTATGAGATGTGTCACGTCGCCGGCATCAAACCTGGTCTCCATGGTAGTGTACCAAGGACCAGGGGTCACGTCGACCGGTTGGGAGGAACTGGCCATAGTCGGAAAATAAAGAGGCGGAAGAATTTGCTAAGAGAGTTGACGGAAGAATAAGGCAGGATCGACAAGGGGTTCACTAAACAGAATAAAGAAATGTTGAAGGACGATGAAGGCCAAAAGAAAAGAAACGGAAGTTAGAGCTTATAGGAAAATGAAGCACCGAAGGAGAAAGTTGGGAGTCGCCGGAGCACTGGAAGCAAGCAAAGTTGCCGGAGAAAATGGGGGAGAAGCGGAAACAGAGCGGCAAGGAAGCGGCGATGCCAAAGCTTTATAAAGATGGGCACGGCTGAGCTGAGCCGTCCGATCTAGGGCACAAGGATCGAAGTACACATCTAACCATTGAATTCAAACCGTCAAATATCACATCAGCAGCTGTCACCTAGGACGTGCGATGACCACATCAGCGACACGTGGCATCCCCCCACGGGTCAACATTTAATGAGCGCGTGCTCGACCTTAATTGAAGCGATCTGCACGTATCACAAGGAGATTCGGACGACGTCAGCAGTAGCCGACCGACCCGCGCCCCCTCGACAACGGTAAGGAAAGGTATCCAAAAATGACAAGTACAAAAGCACGAAGCACCGATCGGGAAAAAAGGTCGGTCCTAGGGGAACCGGCGGGATCCAACTCATCTGCTGGCCGACCGGCCAATTTCTCACCAGACTATTTGTATAGTCAGTCGGACTTTCAGCCTCCTTCGACAAGACCTGAAGGAAGGCATGTGATCCAGTGGTAAAGGGGGGAGCCCGTCCGACACGAGGTCAAGGTGGTCAACACCCTGTAGGCGCCCGACCGAGCGAATCACCTCCCCGGTCTGCGGAAAGCCGACCCGGCATCTCGACATCTCAGCTCGACTCGGGTCCGAGCTCCTGACGCCCGACGAGTGACTAACACGGCTTAACAACAAGGGACGAAGGCTGAGCGGTTTTCGTCTCGATCGAACGGGAACCATGGTCACTGAGGTTCTCCCGTTCGGTCGAGCAGCGCCAGGGCCTTCGTATGATGGGCCGAGCAGATGTCCTGCTCGGCCAACCGAGACGTTAGCCGAGCAGTTCTTTCGTCCGACTTGGTATGAGACAAAAGGGGCAGGGTAACTCTATCCTCCTCGAGACAAGTGTCGCCAACAGATAGCATGGTAAGCGGCCATATCAGACAGAGAATCGTACGACGGAAGTTTCCACTGTCACGTCAGGGATATGCTCACGTTATTGAGGTATGACGTCAGACACGCTTTTCTGACACACTCATTACAGGTAAGCTTTGAGAAGCATGCACGTCTTGGTAAGCATGCACGCGCCTTCAGGGAGCCCTATATAATGACCCCCCAGACTCCAACGTGTTAGTTAGAGCCCTAGAGCCAATCATATGATGATTGTTGTATGGACTCATTGTATCATATTTCTATGTATATAAAGGCATTTGTTTTGGTTATTATACTTGTATTGGTGTCAAATAACTAAGTCTAATAGCGTTCTTGAGTAGAAGGTTCTTATCTATATCAATCGATTGGTTGAATCGATAGTAAGATGATATAGAGAACACTACTCTTAATCATTCCTAGTCAAGTATTAACATTCAAGGACAATGTTAATGCGACGAGACTAGCATGTAGGTCAACTCGATGACTTGATCTCACAAGTCATAGATATAGAGATATCAAGTTGACACATGGGTATGCATTGGAGAATGTATACTGAATGACCCGCCATGAGAAAGTATCATGGATCGTTATATGAGTGTCATATACTTTCTCATGTTCCTATTAGTATGACTATTAGTCCTTGGACCTGAAGTCACCATGGTTCCCTACATAAGGAGTTGCATACTTTAGCTTCGTCAAACGTCACCCATAACTAGGTGGACTATAAAGGCGATTACTAGATATGTAACAAATTATGCGGAGGGATGTGAGTGATGTAGATGAGATATATCCCTCCTATATGACGGGAGCGACATCATTATTCTTGATAGAGTGAGACCACTAAGTGCATGGCCATGCCCAAATGAGTCAATATGAGATATTGAGCTCATTTGATTAGAGTGAGTCTACTTGGAGTTCAAGATTTAGATTGATTAGATGATGACACGATCTATGCCTCAAATTGATCAATCTAGATGTCAAGGATAGAAGGACATTATCATATATTGTGAAGGGTCACAATTAGTAGTCACAAGGTGATGTTGGATCTCAACATTCTTGTAACTTGGGTAACAATGATGTATTGCTAGATGCCGCTCATTTTTTATGTTTCTAAATAAGATTTAGAAACATTGCCAACGTTACAAGAACCTATTGGGTCACACACAAAGAACAAGTGGATGAAGATTAGGTTCATATGGTGAACCAATTGGATGAGGTTCATATGATGAACCAAAATTGAATTAAGAGTAATCCAAATTAGAGTTATTGAGTTAGACTCAATTGGATTCAATTGTTGAATGAGTCTAATTTAGAGTTGATTTATTGAGTCAATTTATATTAATGAATTGAGATTCATTAAATTAAAATTGACTTGAATCAAAGGTTGGATTTAACTCAACAAGGAAGAGAAGTGGTCAATTTTGACTTGACCAAATTGGAAGTTGAAACATCAAGTTTGACTTGATGAAATGCCACTTGGTGAAGGTTGACTCATCCTACATGGCATGGCTAACCAATACATCCTTGCCACATCATCTCCACATCATCAAGGGAGAGCTAGAGGCATGGAATGCCAAGAGCCAAAGACCCTTGGCATTCCATGAGTGGTCGGCCAAATGAATATGGGATTCATTGGCATTGAATTGTGATTATTGGTTGTTGTCTTCTTCCTCCTTAGCTCCTTCTTGTTCTCATTCTCCTCTTGGCCGAGATTTCCAAGCAAGAAGGGTGAAGGTGAGTGAGTTTAATCCAAGAAGAAAGAGTAAGTAGAGAGTTTAGAGAAATGTATGAGAATCCTCTTCTTCTTTTTCTCTCATTTCTTCTTCTAATCCCATCCGAGAGCCCTTGGGAGTGCTAGCACACTTGTGGTGCTCTCTTCTCCATCTAGAGTGGTTTGAGAATCACTTCTTGTTCGTGTGGATACTACTAGAGGTGTGTACACTTGAACACACTCGAGATCCGACAACATTTGGACGAGCGGGATTTGCGAAGGGCTTCGCTTCAAAGATATACTCACTTTCTTGTAGATCTAGTGTAGATCTAGGATTAGAAAACATGTACATGAAAATTTTAATCTTCGTACGGATCCGGTGGTATGGAACTTCGGGGTTTCCGCAACGTAAAAAGCTGTTTTTGCGGCCCGAAAGTCCCAACACAACGGAGATATGCGCTATTCATTACTGTAGTTACAATCCTCGCCATTCTCTTTCGATTTCTTGCCGCCATGAGCTAATTTGAGCGTCGGAGGGCCGCCGCCGAGAACCCATTCCTGGCTCGGTTTTGTGCTTGCAGGTTCTCGCCGGAGGTCTGCGTCACTCAGAGGGCCACACGGAGTCAACAAGAGCGCCATATCCCCAGCGACCATCGACTCAACACTCGGACAGGATCAATATATATGCTCAATTCATTAGGTCAATCTGTATAAGATTATATTTATAATTTTGTCATTTTATCCTAAAAATATATGTTCAAGAATGATCTCTTAGAATTGTAGGAGAAGATGAATTTGTTTTAAGAAAATGACCAAATTACAAGACTCGACGTTTTTATTCCTCAAGTGACGCTCCTCACACAACTCACTCAGATTCTGATTCCAGATTTGTTTGACGTTTGTTTCAAGCCTTCGACATCAGCTTCATCAATTCAGTGTTGAAAATTTGAGTGGAAAAGAGGTGGATAGAAAAAAAAAAAGACTATATTAGATTTTAGTCCCATATTGAGAGTTTTATGATTAATTGGTTGATTTATATTATTACATATGTACATATAATGTGAATAATTATATGAGAAGAGGTTCTCTCACACTAGATGCCAGGGGTACAAATTCAAAGCTAGTATATTAACTAACATTTTGAATATAACATTTTGTCATTTGAGTAAATTATTTTTTTTCTCAAATATAACGGATGCATTAATATAATTAATGAGAATCTGTAATCGTCGATAGAAATAGTCGGATGGTCGATAGAAATAGTCAGATGATCTCATTCCTGATTCAACTGTGACATTAATTCAAGATTACTTCTCGAGTATTCTGTATCTCTTGCGTCCCGACTTGACTGCACTCGACATCAACTTGGACAACTTGCATCTCAACTCGACACTCATAGCATTCGGCCGACTTGACTTGACAGCTACTCGGACTCGACTGGGACTTGATGATATGAGGCAACCGTTTTCTAAACAATCTACCAACTTGGTCTAACCTTCAATGCGGAGAGCTAGAGATTATCAACTCAACACTCAACGACTTGGCAACAACTGGCTCAGAAATTCGACATCTCAAGACAAAGTTAACAATCCACAATCCAGCTTTAAATTATCTAAGTATCTTAACAGATAAATAATCACTATCCCTGAGACTGAGTACATCAATAATGATCCAACATTTTATTCTACTGTTTTAGTAAAACACCCAAAGTGAAGAACTACATGATAGATTGCCAGTAACAAGTGCAGTTAAGGTTTAAAAAACCACATCGTCAATTGATAGAAACAACCAGGCATATTGTGAAGCTAAAGCAACTCAGGACGATCAAACATCTCCATCCCACAGTTCCTCGATCGACTTATAAGGGCCATTAACGGACACAAAGTTATCTCCAGTAAGTCCTCTCGATTGCGGTATTGTGCTAATCTTCAGCAAATCTTCGTCCCTCAGTTTCCACCGAAATAGGTCCATGTTCTCTGCCATTCTCTCCTTACTGAAGCTTTTAACGATGATGCCCACGCCTTGCTGAAACAACCACCTCAATGAGATCTGCTAATTACAGCACCCACAAGCACACACTTATTAGAAGATAAAGCCACAAAGTCATATGCAGAAGAAAGAGAAATGGACAGTACTAACCTGAGCTAAGGATTTGCCATTGTCGAGCGCTATCTCTTTCAGCACATCACATTCCATGACCTTGTTGGAACCCCATGGAGTTCCGTTGGATCCCAGCGGAGAATAGGCACAGATCATGATCCCTTTCTCCTTGCAAAACGGCACCAGCTTCCTCTGTTGCCAAACAGGATGCATTTCTACCTGGTTCACAGCAGGGGGAATTGAAGCCGTGGAGAGGAGTTGCTCCAGTTTGTTGCAAGAGAAGTTGCTGACTCCAATGGATTTGGTGAGACCCGTCCTCTGGCACTCCTCCATCGCCGCCCAAACTGCCTTGAGATCGATGGGGAGAAAGTCTTCCTTGTCGACGGGGAATTTGGAGTCTTTCGGTTTCATGCTTAAAGGCCAGTGCACCAGGTAAAGATCGATGTATTCGAGTCGCAGAGTTCTGCTGACAACACATTCTTAATTTTTACGGGGGGAAAAAAAAGAATAAAAAAAAGCTTCGTATGAACTGTCTACCGAAGGGACTGGCGAAGAGCGGGGAGGACGCGGTCGGCGTGGGCGTCAGTGCACCAGAGCTTGGAGGTGATGAAGAGATCGTCGCGCTTGACGAGGCCTCGATGGATGGCCTCGGCCACAGCCTCGCCCAGGCGTTGCTCCGTGCCGTAGAAAGAGGCGGTGTCAAAGTGGCGATATCCGAGGGCGATGGCCTCCAGTATTGCCGTGCGGAAGGTCTCCGGCGTCGCTATCGGGTACGACGCCGTCCCCATGCCGACGACGGGTATGGCGTGACCGGAGTTTAGTTTCGCCTCCGGTATTGATACCGATCCCATTTTTCTCTGCCTCTCTGCCTCTGCCTCTGCCTCTGCCTCTCTGCCTCTTGGACTGAACTAATTATCTGAATTCTCAAGAGCCACTCAAGGGTTACAATAAATCACAGATGGTACGAGGCATTCAATGCCTCACGGAATGAGCGTGGAAAATAATTAAATTATACAAGAGAAAACATTTAAAAGGCCGGTGCATCTAGAAGCTTGAAGGGATAAGGCTGTCCTCGTGACATTGGAGAGACGATCAACCTATAATATCTATGACGTAAATTACGTAATGATTATAAATCGATTTTTAAAATTTAACGATCTAGAATTATCTTATTATAAATTTGATGTCTATATATAATATATATATATTTCTCTCTATATTTATGAGATTGATATTAAAAAGATCATTAATATAACGGATTTATATTTAAAGGATAAAACTTTGTGATGAAAGACAGCTAAATTCCGATTAATTGAAAGTAAATTATACTAATTTCTTTGAAATCAGGTTTTCTATCTAAGATTTTTATGTCCTCATCTCTCTTCATTAATTGGATAGTTATAATATGTATTATATTTTTAAGATATAATTTAATCCATCCATTTGATAAAAGGAACATAGGGACACACAAATTTTGGGATAGATTATCTGAAAATGAATTATAGTAAATATATGTTATCTATCTAGTCAATTGATGACTAAGTCTACTTAGAAATTAATAGAATGGTATTTTCGTTGACTAGTCAGCTATTGCCTTTGAGATGCTGATTGATATAGGTTTGATGGAGTAGTGATGGGTGGAAACCAAGGAACGAGACTTTTAAAAAGAATTTGAAGGGCTACCAATAAGCAAGGAATAAATTGATAAAAAATATTATTTATTTGTTATTTATGTTGAGTCTCATTGCGAAAAACTCTAACCTCTATTGTTAGTGTTTGTCCTAATAGGTATGCTAGATTTACTAGAGGGGAAGAGGAGAGGGTGATAAAAATTATATTGCTCTCTCTCTTGTTTTTTTATCTCGGTAAGTACAAAAAAATATTGGAATTGGAATAAAATAATCAGAACAAGTTATTTTGCGTGGTTCATGATTTATCAGAATTGCTACATCCTTAACTTATGACCCTTTAGAGGAGTCGCTTTTATAATCGACTGCTTTTCTCCTCTTCGGTAAAATAATATAAACTTTGGATATAGCACAAGAGGTTTACAAGAGATACTAGAATTAAGACAATAAGACTCAAACAAGAACAGAATTAATGACTTTGTGTTTCTATAGATGAATGCTACTATTCAAGCCTCTACAACCTATTTAAACACCTCCTTCATGAAATGTTTCATTGACATGATCTTGTTGATTGGAGTATCCATCTTTAGTGGACTGGTGTGACTATTTCTCCTAGCTTGTGACTGAACCATGTGATGAATCCTTCATCCATTATCATTAATAAATTGGTCATCAACCAAAAGTCAACTATGTTGACTGATTATAAATCTTTAATCAATTTGACCCGTAGTTATCATAGGCCATTAGTTGACTGCACCATGGGAAACATCTTTACAATAAACTTTCATGTCAATTGTTGCAGTCAACTAACGCTCAATCGATAACCCCAATTGATTAGTAGTTTTCCTTTCAACCATCTAAAGGAAGTGCAGATTAGATATTCACTCAACACTCAACTGACACTAACTACCTTCCACTATCTCGAACTTTCTCCAAGTTTCTCATTCCTTATATGGGCCAAATCTGTAGGATCTACGACACGTGAAAGGGAGGTGAATTACATGATTTTTAAAAACGAAGTTTTTTTAAAAATTAAAAATAAAGTGCACAATGAAATTAAATAAAATATAAGAAAAAAAAACTAAGATAATCAATTACTTGATTCAGAATCTTCAGTAACTTTTACTTTTAAGACTCATGATCCTTCAAACTGTATTGATAGGCAATCACTAAAACCTTTTTCCAAAACTATCAGAAGAGTAAATTGAACATAATAGTAAACTAAGGACAAGTATAACAATTTACACTTTCCTCATGCAGTAATTAAAAGTTTAATTAAAAATTTCGTTACCCAACACGTGAAGATTATCAGATCAATCTCGATGTTGGAGAACTTCTCAGTAGTAGAAGGGCGCAACAGTGTTGCAGCACAACAGGAGGACGAAGTCGGAGCAGCTGGAATCTTGAAAGATCACGTATATGTAACACCCATAGGGTCTCTAATAATTCATGTAGATTTATGCATGATTAGTATAGATTAATGCATGATTAAAATGAGCCTTAATAATTCAATAGATTTATACATGATATAATATGAGCCTTATGTGGATTCTTCTTTAGAAAATAAAATAAAAAGAACCAAAAAATAATAATTCAATAGATTTATACATGATATAATATGAGCCTTATGTGGATTCTTCTTTAGAAAATAAAATAAAAAGAACCAAAAAAAGAGGCATGACCAAGGATTGAACCTTGGACCTCTTGACAAATGGTTTCATGTCATAACCAGTATCCCCAACAAGGGTGTGCTGATATGAAAAGAAGGGAATTGTTGTTAAAGGCAAGGAAGTGGAGGCTCTCTTTACTAAGAAGGAGAAGTCCAAGTTTCCTTCTTCTTCTCACAATGAAAAGAAAGTTTTTACCTTCTCCCTTCATTAAGGATGAGTAAAGGAAAAGGGAAGGAAAAATTCATCTTTCCTTCTTCCATTCAATTGGAATAAAAGGAGGAAAGAATGAAAATTGTCATTTTTGTTGCTCTCTTTCTCCTTCCTCCTTCTCTCCACCGAAACCACCTCCTCTCCCTCACCATTGCCGAATCAAGCAAGAAAGGGTTGCTCTAGGAAAGCTTCACAAGCAAGGTCATTCCTTTTAGGAAAATCAAGCGAAAGGATGTGAGTATCCCCTCACTGCAGTACAAGTAGTTGTCGATTTGTTTCGTATGAAAATATTTTTTTCGAAACCTTAGAGATTTCCTTGTAAGTTATGGCCAAGATAGATTGGTGGTCACTTAGGATTAACAAGTTTACAAGTTATGCTTTATGTTGTACAAAAAAAAAGAGAAATCTAGAACCTCACCTTGAAGTTTCGGCCAAGACAAAAAGAGAAGGTCTAGAGCACAGTTCTTTTGGTAACATGCTTGCCTATGCTCTTATATGATGTAGGATCTTTCATATGTTGTTAGTTTAAGTTTTAAGGCTTTATATGTTATTAAAGGATTAGGAACCCTAACCTAATGTTTCAGCCAAGATGAATCATAGGGTTTAGGGCAAGGTTTTGAAAAGGAAACATATTTGTTATGCTCCTTCATGATGTATGTTTTTCATAGGTTTATAGCTTAGGTTTTTTTTTTTTTTCATGCTCCATGTTGGATAAAATTTGGAGAAACCTATCTCCAAGTCTCGGCTAAGAATAGAAATGAAGTTTAGAACAAGGTTTCTTTTATGATAACATGCTTTGATGAATGAACTCTTATGTGATGTTAGTTTAAGTTTTATGCTTCATGTTGTATAAAAAAAAAATATATGAAAACCCTAGTAGAAGTTTCGGCCAAGACAAGATATGAAGCTTAGGGACAAGATTTAAAACCTAATCATGCTTGTTTATGCTTATTCATGAGGTATGATATCTTGTATGTGGTTAGGTGAAGTCTTTATATTACATGTTTCACTAGAAGAATTGGAACCCCACTTGTAAGTCTCGGCCAAGAATAGAAATGAAATTAGAACAAGGTTTCTTTTATGATAACATGCTTTGATGAATGAACTCTTATGTGATGATAGTTTAAGTTTTATGCTTCATGTTGTATACAAAAAAAATATATGAAAACCCTAGTAGAAGTTTCGGCCAAGACAAGATATGAAGCTTAGGGACAAGATTTAAAACCTAATCATGCTTGTTTATGCTTATTCATGAGGTATGATATCTTGTATGTGGTTAGGTGAAGTCTTTATATTACATGTTTCACTAGAAGAATTGGAACCCCACTTGTAAGTTTCGGCCAAGATAGAATGTAGAGCTTAGAACTAAGTTTTGAAACCTAATTATGCTTAGTTGTGTTTCTACATGATGTATGATCTTTTGTATGAGGTTAGATAAGATTTTCATGCTACAATGTTGAACAAATGAACCTTAGAATTTCACCCTAGGGTTCGGCCAAGTAAGTATAGGAGGCTTAGAGCAAGGTCTTGAAATCTAACCATGTTTGTTTATGCTTCCCTATGATGTATGATTATTTATGGTTAGTTTAAGTTTCATGTTTTTTTGGTAGTTAAGGTTTAAAAAAACCCTAACCTTAAGGTTCGGCCAAGATTGGAAAAAGGGGTTTAGGGAAAAGTTTTTGAACCTAACTATGCATGCGTATGTTTCCTCATGTTGTATGATTCTTGATATATGGTTAGTTTAAGTTTCATGCTTCATGATATGATAGGATATGTTATGCTTCATGATATGAGATGATATGCTATGTTTCATGGAATGATATAGGCTATACTTCATGATATGATATATGCTATGCTTCATGATATGATATGCTATGCTTCATGATATGATATATGTTAAGTTCCATGAGATGATATGCTATGCTTCATGACATAATAAATGCTATGTTTCATGTAACATGCTATGCTCTATGTTATGATAAGAACACGTTATGGTTTATGAGATATGTTATGAAAGGCTTATGTAAGAAGAAAAGCCTAAGAGATGCTTCCCTTAAGTTGGGATCAAGAGCTCTCTTCACGATATGACATGTATGATAAGACAAGAACATGATATGTATGATGACATGATACGAAACATGATACATGATATGTATGACATGCTATTTTACTTTTTGTATGGCTTGTACCAAGGGTGGGCTGCATAAGCGCCCCGAGGTCGATGGTCTATGAAACGGGCCTCGTAAAAAGGGATGGGCTCCTTAGTACGCCCCTAGGTCGACGGACTATGAACGGACCTAAATCCCCAGTAGGTTCGGGGCTAGCTACCCTGTCCTAGGGATTGCGCGTATTTATGTATGTATGTGGTACAAGCTGGGCCCTTATGTTGATATTATGTTCAAGTATGTATATGATATGAAAAAAAAAAACACATGTTGCATATGTTCATTTCATCATGCATGTTTTCAAAGGAACATCTTGCATCTACATGTACATGTTATATGATTCCCTTCACACTTATTAAAGATACTTTTGAAATCATGTTTATGATGCTTGGATGATCATGTTATTAGTTCATGTTATGTACTCACATGCTATGATATGTTTCAGGATATGTTCTCACATGCCATGATATGTTTTATGTTATGTTCTCACATGCTATGATATGGTTATGTTACGATTTCACATGTTATGATATGTTTTATGTGTACGTATGATTTATGGTTTTATGAGTAGGAAAGGAACTTACTAAGCCTTAGGGCTTATAGTTTTTATGTTTCCTTGTACTACAGAGAAAGGCAAGGAATGGATGAACTAAGGGGAGCAGCAGGAAAGGCAGGGAGTGTGTGTGGAAGTGGCATGGTGGATAGATCTAATTTAGTTTTAAAACTTTATTAGTTGAATTGTGCATGTGAGCTAAGTTTGGACCTTATGTTTATGATGATAACTTGAACTAGTATGTTATGCATTTATGATATTTTATTTCATGTCAGTAGATTTATAAGATCATGATTCATGTTCAAGTAGCAAATATAGATTAAGTTATGCATGAATATTAGTATGATTTATGGTTCACATGCCATGAAAAAAAAAGATGCATATGATAAAATAAAATAAAAAAAAAGAAAATTTTAATCAATATCTTCCACTGCCATGAGATCATATGCACATGTATGTTAGGTAACTGTAAGTAACTCCGTCCCTTAGGGTAGCCTTAGCACCCCCGGAAGGGGCGGGCGTTACAGTATACAAGTTGTGTATTGTGCCCTGGCTGAATCTGCCTTATATAGAGCATGTGAGGTGCCTCCAATGCTATACAAGGTGCCTCCAACCTCAAATTTTATCCACGAAGGTTTCAACCTCTTATCATCGACGAAGCCTTCACCATTATTCACTTGATGCTGCCTCCAAGCCTTCTGAGGCGCCTCCAATGCACCTTCGAAGCGACTCCAACGCCTCCAGGGGTGGCTCCGTGCCACGAAGCCTTATCCGCAACCCTTATTTCTTCAAGGGCACCTTTGACTGATCTAGGGTGCCTCCAATGGCTGATCCAGGGTGCCATATAGCACCTTTGAGGCTTCTCGGACATTGTTCATTCAAGGTTGAATTTTGCTACTTTAATCTTGCAAAATAAGTTAGTTCCAAAATAAAGTATAACCTACAAAACAAAGTTAGCATAATATAGAATGGTATTATCAATTAAATCCTATCCCTTCAAGATCAGGATCTAGTCATGGTCTCAGTTTAGGCATCCAAAATGGACCTAAACTAGACCAGCACCTACAGTCCCATCGGGACTCGCCCTCACTAGATCATTCTCCTCCAGTAACTTACCTCACTTACCATTTCCCATCCTTGACTTACCTTTTGACCCACCAGGTCTTCCTGCTAGTTGTTAGGTCCGTAGACCCAACTAGATTTCAGCCAGCTATCAGGTCTAGCGGATCCAGCCAGGCTTCCCGCCAGATATCGGGTCACTCTTTAACCTATCTGGATTTTCAACCAACAATCAGGTCCAACAGACCTAGCTGGATTTAAGTCTAGTGTCAGGTCCTCTAGACTCGACAAGTCCACACTTGGTAACAAGGTTAGATAACACAATATCTAATTTTAATCCATTTATCATTCATTAAAATCTAAGTTTGATCATTGATGTTTACTGTACCAACAATCTCTCTCTTTTGATGTAATAACAACATGGGTTAAAGTTAGAAAAATATACATAAAGAAATATGAAAATACAAAATGATTTAAGAGACATAAAATAATTTAGTTGTGTTTATTCTCTTAATCATTTTCAGAGTTAAGTTTTTTAGAATTTCTTAGTTTACTTACTTTTTCTTACTTAAACCCTTACCCTCCCCCCTTTGGCATCCATAAAAAATGGATAAATAAGTTCCATCAAAAGTGTATAATATGTAAATAAAATAAGTAAACTTATGAAATGCTAAATGTTTTCAGGTATATTTTAGGGAGGAGTTTCAAGGATTTTAATTCTTAACACAATATGCTAAAAATGTTTTCAAAGTATTTATTCAAAGTTTTTCAATGTATCAAAAACACTTTTGAAAATAATTTAAGGCATGTTTCAAAAACACTTTCTAGGTCATAAAAAATTGTGTTTAGTTTCAAAAGTGTGTTGTTAAAAATTTCAAAGCAATAATTGTTCAAGTCAATTTTGAAACATCTTTCAAAAATTTCAAAGCAAATTTTAAGTAAATTTTCAAAGAAAATTTAAAGTGAATTTTCAAAGTGGCTTTTCAAAATAAATTTTCAGAAAGATCTTTCAATTAAAATAATTTTTAAATGATAATTTTTATGAAAATTTTTAATATTTAAGATATTTTTTAAACCATGGTTCAAAATAATTAATTTTGAAAGCAATATTTCCCAAAAAAATTTGCAAGCCGTTTGGAAATATTTTTAAGGTAATTTTCAAAACCATTTTTAAAGTATTTTCTTTAAAAATATTTTTCCAAGTATTTTTAAACAATTTTCAGGTATAAAAATTTGTAAGTATTTTTCACAACATTTTTTAAGTTATTTTCAAAGTATTTTTCAAAGAAACCCAAAAAATAATTCAAGTATTTTTTAGAATAAGTAATTTTTAAAGTAATGGTTTTTTTAAGGAAATAGTTTTCAAGAGTCTTTAAATATTTTCAAAAATTGGTGAAATTTTTTAAAGTAATCTATTTTCAAAACAGAACCTCCCCCTTAACCTAATATTATTTTGAAAAAAAATCATCTAAAACTTTATTTTTAAATGTCTAACCTTTAGTTACTAACTAACTATCATAAAAATAGTAGTGTTCACTTGGTTAGTCTAGTTAATTAGATTTATATAACTAGTTGTTCACTTAGAAAGATTACTTAACTTGATCAATGTATCTTGGTATTTTTTTCTTCCAAACTTATATTGTTGCACTGAAATAAGCATCTAAAGTCGAAGTAATACCCTATGCATCTCACACCTTTTTATATTTGTGAATACACAAACAAGGTAGTCCTAATATGCTTATGAGATGTTGGTTACCTAAAGCTATAGGTTCATACTATCTAAAGAAAAACCTAGGCTAAGTCCATAACTGTAACGACCCAAATTTCCTCATTTTGAGCCCCAAAAATAATTCAAAAATATTTAGAAATACCTTTAAAATATTCTAGAGATTTTAAAGAATTTTTAGAGTATTTTTACGTAATTTTTGGAGTTTGTTTGATATGTTTTCCAAGAGGAAGAAGTTTAAAAAAAATAATAAAATAAAATAAAAAGTGTTAAGGTCGGGTTTTGAACCCAAGATCTCGGACCGAACTAGACCCTAACCAAAGTCAGCCAACCAACTGAGCTAAGCAAGTTTTGTTAAATATATATGGTGCGAAATATTCTTAAGCCGTAGTTAGATAATAGGAAACCCTAGTATAAGAAAGGAATTGAGTTTCTTTTTTTTTCAAAAACCTAGAAATTTCTCTCATAATTCCCGATCCCTTTCCTCTCTCGGCGACGGCGACTCTCTCGCGCGACAAAGGCAGCTCGGGCGGAAACAAGCCGCGGCTAGGGCACGATTCCGGCGGCCGGCGGGTGGCTAACTCGGGGAGGTTCTTCACCGTCGTGGTCCTTGCGTCGAGGAGGAACCGTAAGCACGAAGGAGTCGAAGCTTGCAATTTCCGCAAGCCCTAGAAGTTGTTCCGGTTGTAGATTTAAGAAGAGGTAAGTTGCTACTCACCTGCGGTAAGAGTTGTTCCGATTTTTACTTTGCTGTCTTCTTGTTTTCTTGAGTTTTACCGTGAAGAAAACTTGGCTTTTGTTGGCTGCCGTGAATCCTAAAGAAAGAAGAGACAAATTAGTTCAGTAAGCATGAAGAACAGATTTGAATTTAGGTTTTCAGTGACAATTTTTCCTTATCAGTAGCACTTTGGTTTCTCTTTGTTTACTGTGGTACTGATCAGAAGGATGATTGAGTTAGGAGTTTTACTGCCGTGAGCCTAAAGAAAGAAAGAGGATGATTAGTTTGGAATCTTGTTGTTGGGCAAGGTACAAGAGAGGGTTTAGTTTTGTTCTAAAGTTCGTAGGTTGATGTTGTAGCTTACTGCAGAATAGTATACTTTGTTAACAGAACGTGAAGAACAGCTATGTTCATAAGTTCTTAGTAGCAAATCCTTGTAGCATCGAACATGAAGAAGGATTATCGATTTTGGTTCTTTTTAGTATAAGATAATTCCATGTTGTTAGGTCAATGAAACAATGATCTTAATGTTATGTTTATACTTTTCTTGATTCTGGATGAGATAGCTTTGATAGTATTAGGATGGGTGGTGCTACTAAATTGGCATGAACAGAACAGCCTTTGAAATTTGCTGTGTATTAGGATTTGTGCAGTTCTCTGTTCATTTCTTTAAATATGCAGTTCTAAACCCTTTGTTTCCAAGTAAACAACAATGTACTGATTTAATTCGAAAAGTTTCAGTTGGATTCTTAGTAGTTAATCCATGCACGAAGTTTTGGTTTCTAGTAGCAATTTTCTTGATCCATCTTTTACTTCCCTATGCATGAGTTAGATTTTTATTTGTTAGTCCCTTTGAAGCTAGTTTAAGTTCCGTGAAGCTAATTGTTGATGTTTGGATTCTCTTGAGTTGATCATGGATGTGGTAGCAAAACCTACAGATTCAAGTATAGATTTGGTGAGTATCATGTGTTAAGACTAAAGATGATTTGAATTGATGTAATGAATTTAACAGGTGAGAAGTATGTGAGTAATTTAGATATGCTACTTCCATTCGAGTATACAGATTTGAGGTTCTTTAATCTGAACATGAGGTTTAGATAATTTTCTTATGTTAAATCTGAGCATGAGGTTTAGATAATTTGCTTACATTAAATCTGAGCATGAGGTTTAGATAAATTGCTTATGTTGAATCTGAGTTTGAGGTTTAGTTATGCTACTTCCATTCAAGTATATGGATAACATCTGTGCTTGGATGATTCTGGAATTTTAAATGGATTACGAGTTATAATATCTTTATTGAGTGAATTCCAGATAAGCTGTGTATTAGTCATATTATGGAAAGGAAGTTTGAGAGACGATGAAAATATGTACTAGCCAGAATATGTTTCTTTTGTTAAGTTTCTTTGCAGAATTTCTGTTAAGCAAGTGCAGATTTTGTTAAGCTAGTATGCAGATTTCTGTTAAGCTATTATGCAGATTTTTATCAAGCTAGTATGCAGATTTCTGTTAAGCATTAGTGCAGATTCTTTATAAGTATTGTATGTGCAGATTTCTTTTGTATTCTATGCATGGTTATGTGTTACATAGTTAGTTTCATTCATAGATGCATACGAAAGATACCCTAACAGTATTTTGGGTTTAAGAAAAGTATAAGAAAGATAAAGAAAAGTATAAGACAGATAAAGAAAAGAAAGAAAAAGGCCAAGGCTTAAGTAGATCCCAAAATCAAGACTTTAGGGATTTTGGCATACAAGGTGCTTATTAAAATGCCAAGGCATTATATATTAGAAGTATTAAAAGATAACAAGTATTTTACTTTTATCAGTGACATTGTACTGGACTCTCAATTGTCCTTGGGTTGGGCTCCCATAGTCGTCCCTAGGTTTAGATAACCTAGTAGTAACGGCACGGCCGATGGTCGACGGTCGATGACCCGAGGGTCGCCAAATGGGCAGTCAAATGGGCCACCGAATGGGTCGGGTCGTTACAAAAGTAAAAGCACAGTTGCCGGGCCCAAGAGAAGTTGATTATTATTTTGAAGTATTATAAGTATAGGTTTTTGAACAAGTAAAACGAGTTTTACATAAACATAAAGTATTAAAGATTAAGTTTAAAACAAATGAAATAAGGTTCATATAGTTCGAAAAATCAGTAAGTTTAGTTCTTTACTCTACCATGTTTATTTAGTGGATGAGTAGTTTTCATGTTTACTTATTAGATGAGTAGCATGATTAGCTATTAGAATTACATGAGTAGATTCCTTAGTTTTTCTTTGCTATTAGTTTGACATGAGCAGTTATGTTTATGCTTTATTTCTTTTTAGAGCAAATAGTTTCTAGTTCTTTCTGTATACATGCATATTCATGTTTTTGTGAGTTAGATAGCGCTTACTAAGCAAATTTTGCTTATAGATTGCACTTCCTCTTACTGCAGATATAGGAAAGGAAAAGATATAGCAAGGAAGGCGACAAGGTGGCGCGGATGGTGTGTGATGTTTGGACTATGCAGTAGACTAAGAGATTGAACTAGAATTTATTTAGAATGTTTTGGTTTAAGTGTTTAACGTATTTAGAACTTGTGCATGTTATTATTTGGTTTGTTTTGTCGTGTATTTGTTAGAGTTGATTTTTCCTTGGTATTGTGTTTCTTTTTGATATATAAACTGCGTGGTTGATTGATATGTGTTCCAGCCGCTTGTGGCTGTGTATATTATGTCATGTATTAATGATTATGGTCACCGGTACAGGGGAGACTCTGCCGAAATTTTTCGGTAGGGTTTCTTCGAGGATTTTAATTATACTGGTTAAGTAGAGTTAGTAGATAAGTAACGGTCATCCTTAGAGAGTAGTAGTAGTAAGAAGGGTGATCGTTACAATAACAAATTTTGAAAAACTAGAAAAATAGGGATTTTAAGAAAATGCAAAAAAATAGGAGTAGCCTAGAAGTTGAAAAATTGCTTGACATGTAAGAATGAAGTAAGAGATTAAGTCTTAATCTATCATGCACATTCCTAGTTGTCGGTGTAAATTACTAAATTCAGATTTAAGGAGTGGTTTGGTAAAGATGTTAACTAGATTTGACTTGAACTCAACATAGTTGAGTTCAATATCTCCTTTAGCCACATGATCCTTGATAAAGTGATGTTTAATTTCAATGTGTTTGGTTTTTGAATTATGCATTGAATTTTTAGTTAAGTTGATTGAGCTAATGTTAACAATAAATATTTTTACAATTTTACAGTGTAAGTTAAAGTCTTTTAAAGTGTGTATCATCTATAATAACTGTGCTACACATTCTCCAATTGCTATATATTCTGCTTTAGTAGTAGATAGATCAACACAATATTAATTTCTACTAAACCAGTTGATAAGTGATGGTACAAGGAGTTGACATTAACTACTTATATTTTTTTATCTAATTTACAGCCAGCATAATTTGAGTCAGAGTAACTTATGAGTTCAAAACTAGTTGTTCTAGAGTATCAAATTCCTACATTGAGTGTACCTTTTAAGTATCTAAAGATTCTTTCTACATTAGCTATGTGAGATTCTTTAGCACAGGTTTAACATCTAGCACATATACTAACTGCAAATAAAATATCAGGTTGGCTTGTAGTTAGGTATAATAGACTACCTATGATACTTCTATAATATTTTAGATCTACTAGTTTTTCATTTGTAT
Organism: Zingiber officinale; assembly: GCF_018446385.1. NCBI lineage: Eukaryota > Viridiplantae > Streptophyta > Magnoliopsida > Zingiberales > Zingiberaceae > Zingiber > Zingiber officinale. The sequence continues at coordinate 67,151,384 of NC_056006.1, read as the reverse complement.
CACTATCTAAAGTTATGCTAGTGACCATCAATGTTTTTATTTCTTTAGAGTTTTCCATTCTAAATTTTCTAAGTAATTCTTTTGTGCACTTTTGTAGATAAATATAATTTCCTTCATTTATTTGTTTAACTTATAAATCTAAAAAATAGGCTAGCTTACCTACTAAACTCATTTCAAAATCTTGTTCCATTAAGATAATAGATTCTTATAAAAATTCTGAATTTGTTGATCTAAAAATTATTGTTGGTGCAGTTGGCACCAATGATCAAACTTAAGTTTTGATTAATGATAAGTGGATTAAAGTTAGATGTGTTATTGATCTAACCTTGTTACCAAGTGTGCAGGGTTGACTAACTTGATGAGTCAAGAGGACCAGATACTAGACAGGAAGTCCAGTCGGGATGTGTGATTTCTGATTAGCAAAATCTAAATGTGAGATTCTGATAAGAGGTCGGGATGTTCGATTCTTGATGGGTTGAAGTCCAGATGTGCGATTCTAGTAGGAGGTCGGGATGTTCGATTCCTGATTGACGAAGTTCAGATGTGCAATTTTGGTAGGAAGACTTGGTGGGTCAGATTGATGTTAAGAAGGTAACTTGACACTTGGTAAGTGAAGGTAAGTCAATGGAGGAGAGTGACTCAATGAGGACTGGTCTCGGTTGAGGGGAGAGTAGATATCGATCCAATTTAGATCCATTTCGAAAACCTAAATTGAGACTCTAACTAGATCCTGATCTTAGGGAGACAAGATCTAATTACTAATTAATATTATTTGTATTGTGCTAACTCTATTTTATAGGTTATTATTTGTTTTAGGATAACATGAACTTGTAGGGAAAAAGGAGCATAAGTTGCCTTGGGTGAATAGTACTCGAGGTGTCTTCCATGCGACAGAAGATGCCTTTGGGAGCTTGAAAGGCACTTTTAGCAGGATAACACAGAAGACTTCAGCGATGATAAGAAGCTGAAGTTGCGGAATAAGTTTTGGGAGTTGAAGGCGCCTTTAGTACTATGGAAGGCACCTTCCATCCCGTATAAAAAAAACATTCGACCAAGGCTTTCACAACAACTCTTCTACAAGCTTCTATGCGTCCGTTTGACATTTTGACTGCTCTGGCTTTGTGTTGCTGCTATTCTACGACACTACTGCCCCCAACTACCACTGAAAAGCCATCCCATACAAAGTCTGGTCCGATCATCTTCGAAGGTGTTGGGTAACGAAGTTATTTTTAGTATTTAATTTTTGCATAAAAGGAAAGTGTAGCGTGTTATACTTGTCTTGATTTTTATTATACTCAATCCCCTCTTCCGGTGGTTTCAGAAGAGGTTATTAGTGGATTACCCATCGATAGGCATGCGGGACCTGGGTTTTGGAGTACGAGTTACCGAAGGCTCCGAACCAAGTAAAACTGACCAAGTTTCTATTTTTGTGTTTAATTTTCCACTTCACACTTTGTTTCAAAACTGAAAATAAAATATTTTTAAAACTATGTGATTCACCCCCTCACTCACATGTGCTACGGTCCTACAATTATATCATCTACGTATACTTAAGTTATAAAAATCTATCTTGAGAGTTTTTACAAATAACGTTAAGTCAACTTGACCTTGATTGAAACCCTTAGAGATCAAATAGGTGGATAGTCATTCATACCAGACCCTAGGAGCTTGTTTTAGACCATATAGTGCTTTCTTTAATTTAAACACATTGTTGGAATGGCCTAAACTTTCAAACTCCGATGGTTGACCTATGTAGATTTCTTCTTTAATTAGTCCATTTAGAAAGACATAATTTACATCCATTTGGTAAAGTTTAAATCTTTTGTGGGTGGCATAGCTTAGTAACATTCTTATAGACTCAAGTCTAGCTACTAGAACATAGGTTTCATCATAGTCAATGTTGGTGCAACCTTAGGTCAAGGTTGACCTGGTTGACCCGACTCGAGTTGACCTGACTCGAGTTGTATTTTGATGTTTGACAAGAACGAAAGATTTGTATTTTGATGGGAGATTGTTGGTGCAACCTTAGGTCTAGGTTGACCTGGTTGACCCTAGGTGAGTTGACCTGACACGGGAAAAGTCCAAGTATGGGAACTTGGCAAGTGGAAGTCAGAGAGGGCTCGGGAGCTCGTTCTCTGGACCGGATGGAAGTCAGAGAGGGCTCGGTAGCTCGTTCTCCGAACTGTGGTCAGAGAGGGCTCGGTAGCTCATTCTCTGGACCGGATGTGGAAAGTCCTGGTGAGTGAAGCCAAGCAGACGGATAAGTCCTGGTGAGTGAAGCCAGGCAGTGGGAAAGTCCTGGTGAGTGAAGCCAGGCGAAAGTCCTGGTGAGTGAAGCCGGGCAGATTGGAAATCCTGGTGAGTGAAGCCAGGTGAAAATCCTAGTGAGTGAAGCTAGGTGAAAGTCCTGGTGAGTGAAGCCGGGCAAGGAAAAATCCAGATGGATCAAGGGTGATCGGACATCTGGTGTTGAGAAGGTCAAGTAGGTCAAGGGAGTGACCGGATACTTGACACGAAGAGAAAAGTCCAAGTGGGTCAAAGGGATTGACCGGACACTTGGTGGGGAGTCTTAGCAGATCAAGGGAGTGACCAGATGCTAAGCATGATGTACCAATAGGTCAAGGTTGACCGGATGTTGGTTTGGAAGGTTTGAGACTTGGTTTGGGCAAAAATCAAGCTCTGGATCGATCAGTGGATCGATCTAGTGATACACTGGGTATCTGGATCGGTCTGATGACCGATCAGTAACCAAACAGTAGCCTACTGAGTGTTATCTGATCGGTCTGCAGGGGATGGAAAGGACCTGATCGGTCATGGGACCGATCAGGAAGGACCTGATCGGTCTCCATGACCGATCAGGGAAGGGCCTGATCGGTCTTGTGACCGATCAGGATGAAGCCTGATCGGTCCACATCCTAGCCGTTGCGTAGCAACGGCTAGTTTCTTCCGTGTCTTCTTCGCAGGTTATAAAAGGGATTGAGGAGATACTGTTCTATCTTCTTCTTCCTCTTCTTTCTACTGAGCTGCTGGTGTGCTCTTGAGCTTTGCTGAGTTCCGAAGCTTCGTGTGAGCTTCTTCGACTGGGTTCCTGCCGTTGTAGGCGTCTCGTGAAGTTGCTGCTTCAACCAGTCGACAAGAAGGCAAGCTAGGGTTATTACATTTGTGTATTATACTTAGTTTCTTGCTGTATTCTTGTACTCCTGTTCATCTTGCTGTTGCAAGACATTCTGGCGAGGTTTCTCCACCCATAAGGAGTTTATATTAGCCGGTTTTCCGGGGACTCATCCACCGACGGATTAATAGGCTTCGTCCACCTTACGGACACGCCGAGGAGTAGGAGTTTCATCTCCGAACCTCGTTACATCATCGCATTGAGGTTTGATCTTCTTGTCTTTGTTTCTATTGTTTTATTTTCCGCTACGCTAACCCTAATTTGTAGAAAGAAACGAGATTTTGGGGCCGGCTATTCACACCCCCCCTCTCTAGCCGCGACCATCGATCCTAACAAGTGGTATCAAAGCGAGGTCGCTCTTCGCCGGATTAACACCCGAGGGAGCACAAGCTAGAGATGGATCTATTTGGAGAAGATGTCACGATTCCACCCTTCTACGATCGCAACGACTTCGCGTTTTGGAAGGTAAGAATGAAGTACTTTCTTATGACTAACCTTGAAAATTGGAGTTGTGTTCAATTAGGTTTCAAGCCTCCGATGGACAAGAAAGGAGAAACCCTAGAGAAGAAGGAGTGGACCAAGGAACAAGTCCACCAATCCCTAGTCAACGACGAGGTAATGAAAATATTTGAATTCTCATTACCTAACGATATCTTGTGTAAGATAGGTGGTTACAACAATGCCAAGGAGTTGTGGAACAACTTGGCGAAGTTCCATGTGGAGAGCTCCAAATCAAGCCATGAAGAGGAGTCAAATGAGCCAAGTAGCTCACATCATGGAAGTGTCGAATTAGAAGTTGAGGGCCACTCAACATCTAAGGATGAAGTGGAGGAGAGTTCTTCTTCAAGTTCGGAGCAAGAAGAAGAAGCTTCTACCTCCGGAAGGGATGAAGAAGAGAGCGTTCATCCATCCTCAAACCTAGGTAACTCAAACATTTTAATTTCTAGCAAATTACACATAATGTGCTTTGAGTGTAGGGAATTTGGGCACTACAAGAGTAAGTGTCCAAGGAGGATTAGGAAGACTCCACCGGCGCCAAAGGTTAAGGAAGCCGGAGTCCCGATACGCAAGGGCAAGGAGCACGTGGTGTGCTTCCAATGCAAGCGAAAGGGACACTATAGGAGCCAATGTCCGAGGGGGAGGCAATCTCACAAGGACAAGAGATCGAGCACATCAATAGGGGGAGCTAAGGCAAACCCTAAGGTACCCTCTAAGGCTCATTTTTGCAATTATAATAAGACACATGCTAGTAGCCTTATTGCAATTTCCAATAATGATAAACATGTTAACCTTAGAAATCAATACATGAGCTTAGGAGCCAAACATGTTAACCTAGATAAGGACAATTCTAGAAATGCTAACCCTAGAATTAACTCATCTAAGGCTAAGGAGAACCTAGGTAGAAATCCTAAAACTTCTAGATATATGCCTAGGAATACCTCAAAGAAAAATGATAAATTAAAGCTTGAGGTATTAGAGAAAGAAAATCAAGTCTTGAGGTCAAGACTTGACTCTCTAGAAAAGGCTCTTGAGGATTTGACTCTAAGGTCTAGGGGACAAAAACCCAAGTCCAAGGACAAGAAAGGTTTGGGTCACAAACCTAAGTCCCAAGTGGTCAAGCTCACTTATCATAATGTTCCATTCGATTATGGAACAAAATCTAGGGCTAGGAAGACCATCACCAAGGTCACAAGGGGAGTCACCCCTAGAGTGGATCTTGATGAGTCCCAAATGACCAAGGCTTTAAAGCCTAGGAGGGTCATTAGGAGGGTTGCTAGGGAAGTCATCCCTAGTGAATATTTAGTGAACCCAATGAGCTCCAATAGGTATTGGGTTCCTAGGAGCGTGATTTCATCACGCTAGATGAGTTAGAGTGTGCCAACCTTACTTGAATAGGTAGTTAACCTAATCATGGCAAAAGGTGACACTTTAGGAATTTTCAAGGTGTAATCAAGCCTTGGAAATGAAATGGAAAATCATTCCTAAGGTGTTTAGGATGTGCCAATCACAATTGAAGAATTTTCTAGGGTCAATCTAATTGGCACATAGTGATCTAAAAATCCTTAGTATATGATTTTAGGTCTAATACACTTAGGAATATGGATTTTATGGCAAAATGATCAAAAATGGCAACTAAGGCTAGAGTTAGGTATTTTCTATACCTGTACGTGTTATTCGCCATATATTGCTTGCCATATGCCATGTCATGACATCATACTTATTTTATGATCATTTAAAGTGTCATGATAATGCTTATGTTAGTTTAAATGTCATGCTTTGTTTAAGTTTCACACTTTATGCCATGACATCATGACATCGGCACATGTTTTTACTTATGATATCATTATATGTCATGTCATCATCTTTTGCATTTAAAATCAATTAATTTGATTTAAGGACAAAAACACAATTTGATATGGAGATCAAATTGTTGTTTAGAAAATGCATGAGAACTTAGCCTAAGCTAACCTAAACCCATATCTCACATCAAAATTGACTTGGATGTGTTTGATACACCTTAGATGTGTGTGAGATATTAGGATTATGAGTTAGGATCAAGGTGCATAGTTCTTGTACCTAGATGAGCCTAATTCGAAATTGGGGGATCATAGGGAAAGCTTGTATACGAGTCATGTACATTTCGCCCTAAGATTGTGGTCCCAAATTAAAGGGTTTAAAATCATTTCAAAATTGATTTGAAAAACCTTGATGAAGCTTTTCTAGTGATAGCATTCATCATTGAACAAGTTGATACAAAGATAAGTTAACTTTGAGCTATTTCAAAGACTTTTGAACTTTGTATCAAGAGTTGAAAATGGAACTTATTTTCATAGAAAATTATTTTTCCATGATAGTATATGTTATGAGGAATGTATCCTCAAAATTTTACAATTTTTGAAATTTTCTGTGATTTTCTAGAGGTTTCTGAATTTCGGGAGAAGAAATCAGAAATCAGAAATCAGAGTTGTGGACCGATCAGAGGGGATTCTGATCGGTCCAGGGGTGCCTGGATCGGTCACCGTGACCGATCCAGGGACCGATCAGGGCGTGCCAGTTTCGACTGTGCTGTCTGAAATTTCTGAAATTTCAGCAATGAAGTTGGAGTTTTGGATTTCTAAAGGGTTGAAACTCTCCAAGACATTGTTGGTGCAATGGTCAAGGGGGAGTTGACCTTTAGGGGGAGTTTTACCTATTGGTCAAGGGGAGTTGACCTTTAGGGGGAGTTTTACCTATTGGTCAAGGGGAGTTGACCTTTAGGGGGAGTTGTCGTGAGTGATATGGGATTATCACTAAATTGACTATTGACATTAGTATCAAGGGGGAAATTAAGGGTTTCAATGAAAGGTATGAGACTTTCATTAGGAAGAAACTCTTGACCTTGATTCACTCCTTTTGATGTGTGTCAAAAAGGGGAAGAATGTCTACAGAATGTTCAAGGAAGAACATTGGAGTTAGTGGGAGAGTTTGTTGATCACGACGAGTGAAGTTGTGAACAACTATAACTTACTCTTCAGGGGGAGAGTTTGTTGATGTGTGCCAATAGGGGGAGAATGAAGGGTTTAAGTTAGGCCTTCATTATTTAAGAAGGAGGTTGCCTTCTTAGAAGGAGAATGTAAGGTTGTAACTTATGTTTCATTACCTAGTGGCATGAGGAAAGTTGAGGCTATTTGATTAGCCTAACTTAAAGGTATTGTCAAACATCAAAAAGGGGGAGATTGTTGGTGCAACCTTAGGTCAAGGTTGACCTGGTTGACCTGACTCGAGTTGACCTGACTCGAGTTGTATTTTGATGTTTGACAAGAATGAAAGAGTTGTATTTTGATGGGAGATTATTGGTGCAACCTTAGGTCTAGGTTGACCTGGTTGACCCGAGGTGAGTTGACCTGACACGGGAAAAGTCCAAGTATGAGAACTTGGCAAGTGGAAGTCGGAGAGGGCTCGGTAGCTCGTTCTCCCGACTAGGTCAGAGAGGGCTCTGTAGCTCGTTCTCTGGACCAAAAGTGGAAGTCGGAGAGGGCTCGGTAGAGGGCTCGGGAGCTCGTTCTCTGGACCGGATGGAAGTCGGAGAGGGCTCGGTAGCTCGTTCTCTGAACTGTGGTCAGAGAGGGCTCGGTAGCTCGTTCTCTGGACCGGATGTGGAAAGTCCTGGTGAGTGAAGCCAGGCAGATGGATAAGTCCTGGTGAGTGAAGCCAGGAAGTGGGAAAGTCCTGGTGAGTGAAGCCAGGCGAAAGTCCTGGTGAGTGAAGCCAGGCAGACGGAAAAGTCCTGGTGAGTGAAGCCAGGTGAAAATCCTAGTGAGTGAAGCTAGGTGAAAGTCCTGGTGAGTGAAGCCGGGCAAGGAAAAATCCAGATGGATCAAGGGTGATCGGACATCTGGTGTTGAGAAGGTCAAGTAGGTCAAGGGAGTGACCGGATACTTGACACGAAGAGAAAAGTCCAAGTGGGTCAAAGGGATTGACTAGACACTTGGTGGGGAGTCTTAGCAGGTCAAGGGAGTGACCGGATGCTAAGCATGATGTACCAATAGGTCAAGATTGACCGGATGTTGGTTTGGAAGGTTTGGGACTTGGTTTGGGCAAAAACCAAGCTCTGGATCGATCAGTGGATCGATCCAATGATACACGGGGTATCTGGATCGGTCTGGTGACCGATCAGTAACCAAACAGTAGCCTACTGAGTGTTATCTGATCGGTCAGCAGACCGATCAATGATCGATCAGTAGACGATCAGAAGGAGATCACTTTCGGGATGGAAAGGACCTGATCGGTCATGGGACTGATCAGGGAAGGACCTGATTGGTCTCCATGACCGATCAGGGAAGGGCCTGATCGGTCTTGTGACCGATCAGGACCCTTGTGGACCGATCAGGATTTCTTCCATGTCTTCTTCGCAGGTTATAAAAGGGATTGAGGAGCTACTGTTCTATCTTCTTCTTCCTCTTCTTTCTACTGAGCTGCTGGTGTGCTCTTGAGCTTTGCTGAGTTCCGAAGCTTCGTGTGAGCTTCTTCGACTGGGTTCCTGCTGTTGTAGGCGTCTCGTGAAGTTGCTGCTTCAACCAGTCGACAAGAAGGCAAGCTAGGGTTATTACATTTGTGTATTGTACTTAGTTTCTTGCTGTATTCTTGTACTCCTGTTCATCTTGCTATTGCAAGACATTGTGGCGAGGTTTCTCCACCCATAAGGAGTTTATATTAGCCGGTTTTCCGGGGACTCATCCACCGACGGATTGATAGGCTTCGTCCACCTTACGGACACGCCGAGGAGTAGGAGTTTCATCTCCGAACCTCGTTACATCATCGCATTGAGGTTTGATCTTCTTGTCTTTGTTTCTATTGTTTTATTTTCCGCTGCGCTAACCCTAATTTGTAGAAAGAAACGAGATTTTGGGGTCGGCTATTCACACCCCCCCTCTCTAGCCGCAACCATCGATCCTAACAGTCAAGTCTCTCTACTTGACTAAACCCTTTAGCTACTAACTTAGCTTTATTCTATTGATTTCTCCTTTTTTGTTTAGTTTGTTCCTAAAAACCCACTTTGTTTCTATAAGCTTTTTTTGCTTTTGGATAGTGGGACTAAGTCCTAGATTTCATTTCTTTCAAATTGGGTCAATTCCTCTTGCATAGTTAAGATCCAATCTGAGTCAAGTAAGGATTCTTTAATAGTTTTGGGTTTAATCTTAGAAATTAAGGCAATTTGACTTAGGTTTTCTAAAAACTGATCTAGTTTAAATCCTTAGATTTGGGTCCTATTATTTGGTTCACTAGGTGATCTGATCTAACTCTAATTATTCTAGACTCAGTTTGTATTATTTGGTTTTCTTCTGGGTGAGTTGGTTCATTTTCTTATTCTTCTATTTGATTTAGGGTTTCACTATCTCCCACTTGATTAGAGTTAGATCTGACAGTCTATTGGTTCAAATTGGGTTTGACTTTGGTCAGGTTCTTTAGGATTAGAGGTTTCATCAAATTTTACATTTATTATTTTCTCAAGTCTTAGGGTACTTTTGTTCTATATTCGTTAGGCTCTACTATTTAGTGAGTACCCTACAAAGATTTAATTTTTAATTTTTGATGTAAATTTTTTTAAATGTTCTTTTATATTTAAAACATAGACATTACATCTAAATACTTTAAAATAATTAATGTTTGGTTTTTTATTATAATAAATTATTGGTGTGGGAAGCATCAGATGATCGAACCTGAGTTTTGATAATGGCAAAGGGTTCAAAGTTAAAGTTATTTGTAGTCTAATGAGTTTGAATGAGATTACAGGAAAGTCTTAAGTGTTCTTAAGCAAAAGTCCTAGCTGCGGTTAGGCAGATGGAAAATCCTAGGGGACGATAACCCTAGGTCCTAAGGGGTGGTAATCCTAGGCGGAAAGTCTTGGCGGGTCGAGGGCTTTGGGAAAAATCCTAGAGTCGGGGACTCTAAGTTGAAATCCTAGTGTTGCGAATCGGGTGGAAGTCTGGACGGGTCGTGGAGCGAACGTCCAGCATGAAGACCGGAATCTTCGGACGCTAAATAAAAGTCCAGTTGGTCTGGAGGATCAATCTAGTAATAGGTAACTTCTCCTGAGAGGAGTAGGTGAGAACACATTCCCCGAAAAGGGAACAGTAGGCGTCAGTTTGACCTAGGGTTTCTGAAAAACTCAAAGTCAGAACCGGACAGTCCGGTGACTGTCAAATACTTATATTTATCTTATATTATTGTGCTAACTTGGTTTTACAGGGTATACTTTGTTTGTGGATTAATATGCCTTGTAGGAATGAATTTGCCTAAGGGAAGTCTCGGATGAACAGTACCCAAGACGCCCTCCATGGAGCTTGGAGGCGTCTCGGGTGCCTTGGATGACAGTCTCACGCAGTAAGGAGTGAAGGTGCATTCCAAGGAGATGGAAGGCGCCTTGAACGTTGGATGGAGGGCGCCCTCCATGGAGCTTGAAGGTGCCTTCGGGTGGATAAGCAATGCAGGGATCGGAGATTATCGACACTACAGAAATCGAGATAAGCATCCTTGCTGAAGGCGGCTTCTATAGAGGGTGGAGGCACCCTCAATGGCTTATTTAAGCCTGGTTTGAGCAGAGGCAAAAATACAACAGTAACTTGCAATCCTTCTTTCGTGTGCTACTCAAAGGACGATTCGACAAAGCCGTAACTCGACCTCGACAACCGGAAGCCTTAAATTCTCTTTTCTTATTTGTTGATATACTTTTAATTATTGCATTAATATTGTACTTCGAGTTGTAATTTTACGAAGCTATAGTGATTGCCCATCGAAAGCACTTTTAGGTGCGGGCCTTGGAGTAGGAGTTGCCACAAGCTCCGAACCAAGTAAAATCTTGGTGTTTGTGTTTGATTTTTATTATTCCGCTGTGTATCTTTGATCGATTATTTCAAAACAAAAGTGAAAGCCACGAGCACTATTCACCCCCCTCTAGCGCTTTTTGATCTTACAATTGGTATTAGAGCGAGGTCACTTCGAATCAGTGAAACCACCATTCAAGCAATTTTTTTTCATGATATTATTTTTTTTGTTTTATTTAATCAGAGTTGGTATAATTGCCTTATTCCGATCATTTTATCGCAATTAGAAATTTGTTTTTCTCGAAGATGGTGCAACACCACTCGAGTTCGCTTATTTAAAATTATTATCCTGCACTACTAATCCAAGACCAAGTCTTGGAACAAGTTTTCTTATTTTTTTTGTTGTGATAGATTTTTAAATGGCCTACCAAGAGGGATATAGCACTGCACGTCCTCCCCTCTTCACTGGTGAAGATTTTGGTTACTGAAAGAGCCGAATGGAATACCACCTCAAGACGCAAGTCAAGATGTGGATTATCATCCAGACGGGATTCGCATATCCCACCGAAGATGGAGTTTTCATCCCATGCGACCAATGGGATGCTCCAACAAGAAAAAAGATTGAGGCTGACGCAAAGGATACCCAGACTCTACAATATGGCCTAACAAAAGAAGAGTTGAATCGACTCGGCCCATTCTCAAGCGCGAAAGAATTATGGGAAAATTTGATCGAGTTACACGAGGGCACATCCGACACAAAGGTAAGCAAACAAACTTAATTTTGAATAAATTATATAATATTAAAATGCAAGAAGGTGAGTCAGCGAGCCAGCTTCATGTTTGCATACAAGATTTACTGAACGACTCCATGCGATCAGATAGAAGGTTGAAAATCGCGACGTCATCAGGTATGCATTAAATGCATTTCCGAGGAACACCTTGTGGGCATCCATGGTAGATGCTTACAAAGTGTCTAAGGATTTGTCATTAATAAAATTAGACGAATTATTTTCTAAATTCGAGCTTCATGAACAAACTAATACTACTCTAGCCGAGAAAGGTATTGCTTTGATTGCAGGAACGAGCAGAACATGGGAATCAAAAGCAAAGCGCATAACTGAACCCGAGTCCGAAGATGAACCAGACTCAGAAGACGACGACGAAGAGATAGCAGCTGAACTCGTCAACCTTGTATGAAAACTCTACAAAAAGAAGAAAGGGTTCACCAAGAAAGACATCAAGAAAGTGATTCAGTCCAAGACGGTGCAATTAAGTCCAAAAGTGAAGTCTGAAGTAACCTGCTACAGCTGCAACAAAAAGAGACACATCAAAGCCAACTATCCGAACTAAAAGGAAACGAAGAAACAAAGGAAGAAGAAAGCACTGCAGGTGACATGGGATGAGTCTTCTTCAGAAGACTCTGACGAAGAGCTCGAACAGACGAGCTTCCTTGCACTTATGACCTGGGAACAAGTCGACGAATCTGATACCGAGAGCGAGTCAGAAATAGAATCCAAGAGAAGCCACAGATCAATATCCATTTCCAAAGGGCCTAACCCCACTGTAAGAATTTATCAGATAGATAAATTGCATAACTTAGTTAATTATCTCATGCGTAAGTTAGCCAAATCTAACTTCCGAGTCAAGTCACTCCAAAAGGAGGTAACAATCCTTAAGGAGGATACTAACCTAAGTCCCTTGACTGAGCCAGTTTAAAATGGAAGTTTAACCCAAGTCCAACAACTTGAGGAAGAAAATTCCAATTTGAAAACTTCAGTTAAAGGACTTAAGGACACGTTGGAATGGTTCACGTTGGGTTCCAAGAATCTTGATCTGATTCTTGGAAAACAAAGAGCCATTTACAACCGATCCAGACTTGGATTTAAGGCTAAACAAAAATACAAATCTTACTTATCACTTGTAAATAGAACAAATAGAAAATAGTCCAAGCATGGGTCCCCAAGTCGAACTTGATTAATCAAGTTGAACTTGGTCAATATTGGGTCCCCAATGATCAAATCCATTATCTTGATAGACCCTATCGATGCTATGATTTAGAGAGCCAATAGAAAAATCATTTTTATCAATAAATAGATTTATTTGATACTTGCTTTACTGCTTTCATTATTCATGCTTAGACTAGGATAGATAAGGACCTAGGCTTGGTTTACACTTGACTAGTTAGACCTAGGAGTTTCAGAAAGGAAATTAAATATCCAATTTCTTTGAAAGACTTTGTCTAGAAGTGGTGGATGATCTTACACCCAAGAAGGCCTAGTGCCTCACCATAGCCTGGAAGATAAGGACCTAGAAAAATCATTTTTATCAATAAATAGATTTATTTGATGCTTGCTTTACTGCTTTCATTATTCATGCTTAGACTAGGATAGATAAGGACCTAGGCTTGGTTTACACTTGACTAGTTAGACCTAGGAGTTTCAGAAAGGAAATTAAATATCCAATTTCTTTGAAAGACTTTGTCTAGAAGTGGTGGATGATCTTACACCCAAGAAGGCCTAGTGCCTCACCATAGCCTGGAAGCCAATCATTGAAATAAATATTTAATTGACTAATTGTAAAACCTGAGTCTAACTCAAATATAAATCAATCGTTAGATGATAATCTAAATTAAAGATAAAATTAACCATCTCACAAAAACCTATAAGGTTCCTTGATTGATAATTTAGAAAATGGTGGGATGGACTTAGGTAAAATTTAGAATCTCAATTAATAAATTAATCAATTAATCTTAATTTATAAATTAATCAATTAATAAATCTTAAATTAATGAATTAATCTCAAATTAATCAATTAATCAATTAATCAATTAATAAATCTTAATTAATAAATTAATCAATGAATAAATCTTAATTAATAAATTAATAAATTAATCTTAAATTAATAAATTAATCAATTAATAAATCTTATTCAAATAAATTAATAAATCTTATTCAAATAAATTAATCAATAAATTTATTAAATCTAATCAATCTTACCAATTCATAACTTAACTTAATAAGTCCTAAGCAATTAAATTAAACTTAAAACTCAATCAACCATCTCATAGTCACTCATAGAAATAACATGATTGAAAACCTACATTGGGTGAGATGGAAAATAAGAGACTGAACCCAATCAAACCTATCTTACAATCCTTTAAAAATTGGATCCAAATTAATACTTTATGTGTAGGAACATAACGATTTAGACCAATGGATGTTGGATAGGGGATGTTCCATACACATGACTGGAGACCGATTGAAGTTCACCAAGATAAAATTCAAAAAACTAGGATCAGCTGCATTCGACAACGATAGAACACTTAAGGTAATTAGAACAGGTATTATCAAACTGAGTTCCAATTTTATATTTGAAAAGTTTTATTGGTTGATCAATTGAATTATAACTTACTTAGCATTAGTTAATTATGTGACTCTGGGTACTTAGTCACATTTTCAAACTCTGAGTATTTAATTAAAAATGTTAAAAATCCTGAAATTACACTTAAGAGAATTAGGAAAAAGAACATCTATATAATTGACCTACCAACTTTCTCACTAAAGTGTCTCCTAACACGACAAAAGGAAACTATAAGTTGTGGCACAGAAGACTGGGTCATACTCATATTAGACTTATTTCAAAGATGAGTCAAAATGGCCTCGTTAGAGGTTTACCCAAGTTAAAAAATTTAGAAAATACAATCTGTAATGCTTTCCAACAGGGTAAACAAACCAAGTCAACCCACAAGTTAACCAACCTAAATAGAACTAACTTAATACTTGAGCTCCTACATTTAGACCTATTTGATTCACATAGAGCCAAGTCACTAAGCAAAAACCAATATTGCTTAGTTATAATTGATGATTACTCAAGATTTACTTGGATAAAATTTCTGAAAACAAAAGATGAGACTTATAAAATATTTAAATCTTTTTACAAATTAATAGAAAATGAAAAAGACACTAAAATTAAAAAAAAAAAATAGAGGTGACCATGGAGGGGAATTTAACAATCATAGGTTTAATGAATTTTGCCAATCAAATGGCTACAATCATGAATTTTCATGTCTTAGAACCCCCCAACAAAATGGTCTAGTAGAACGAAAAATAGAACACTACAAGAAGCCACTAGAACTATGTTAAATGAATACAACCTAAATAATCAATTCTGGGCCGAAGCAATAAATACGACATGTTACATTCAAAATAGAATATTAATCAATAAATTTCAAAATAAAACTCCATATGGAATATATTATAATAAAATCCCTAACTTAAATTATTTAAAGGTGTTTGGATGTAAAGTCCACATTCTAAGCACTAAGGACTACTTAAGAAAATTTATATCAAAATTAATAATAGGAATCTTTTTAGGGTACTCCACAACCAGTAGGGCTTATAGAGTATATAACAAAGATACCCTAAAAGTTGAAGAAACAACTAATGTGATTTTTGATGAAGAAAATAACTTATCTAATTCAATAAATGATAATATCAATCAAAATATAGAAAATATTAATACAAGAAACATAGACAATGATGAAAATTTCCAAATTAAATCTAGTGAATCATAAGAACCAATTGTTAACACTAATATAAGACCTTCAAGAATAAGTTCCAACCACCCATCTGACCAAATTTTGGGAGACCCAACCCTAGGAGTTAGAACTAGATCATCCTAGAAAAACTTAAGTCAGATGGCTCTTATTTCTAAAATTGAACCCAAGACTATAGAAGAAGCCTTACCTGACCCAGACTAGATATTAGCAATGTAGGAGGAGTTAGCCCAATTTGAAAGAAACCAAGTCTGGGAAGTAGTACCTAAACCCCTAAATAAATCCATAGTTGACACTAAATGAGTATTTAGAAATAAATTGGATGACAAGGGTGAAATAGTAAGAAATAAAGCTAGGTTAGTAGCAAAAGAGTTCAGCCAAGTAGAAGGATTAGATTATGATGAAACCTATGCACCCGTAGCTAGACTTGAATCTATAAGGATGTTGTTGGCCTATACAACACATAAATGATTCAAGTTATATAAAATGGATGTAAAATCTGCATTCTTAAATGGGTTCATCAAGGAAGAGGTTTATGTAAGTCAACCCCCAGAATTTAAGGACTTGGACCACCCAAACCATGTCTTTAGATTAAAGAAAGCCCTATATGGACTAAAACAAGCACTTAGGGCTTGGTATGAACGACTTTTAACTTATCTGATATCCAAGAGGTTTAACCAAGGACAAATAGATCAAACTTTATTTGTAAAAACTTTAGAAAAAGACCTCTTTATAGCCCAAATTTATGTAGATGATATAATTTTTAGTTGAACCAATACTAATTTTTTAAAAGATTTTACTAAATTAATGGAAAGTAAATTTGAAATGAGCTTAGTAGGAGAACTTAATTTTTTCTTAGGCTTACAAATTAAACAAACCAAAGAAGGAATATATATTTTTCAAACAAAATATGCTAAGGAATTAATTAAAAAGTTTGGCATGGAAAATTTTAAAAATATAAATACCCCAATGACAACTAATGTTAAAATTGATTATGATTTAAAAGGAAAACCAGTAAACTTAAAATATTATCGAAGTACAATAGGGAGTCTACTATACCTAACTACAAGTCGACCTGATATTCTATTTGCAGTAGGTATGTGTGTAAGGTACCAATCCTGTGCAAAAGAATCACACCTAATAAATGTTAAAATAATACTTAGATACATTAAGAGAACCCTAAATGTAGGACTTTGGTACCCTAGGACTAGCACTTTAACCTAGTTGGCTATTCTGACTCAGATTATGCTGAGTGCAAATTAGATAGAAAAAACACAAGTGGAAGCTGCCAATTTCTAGGTCAGTGCCTAGTAAGTTGGTCAAGCAGAAAGCAACACTGAGTTGCTTTATCCACTACTGAAGCAGAGCACATAACCATGGGGGAATGTGCATCTCAACTATTATGGATGATGCATACCTTAAAGGACTATCAATCATAATATAAAAATATAAAGATCTCAATTGATAATATAAGTTCAATTAACTTAACCAAAAATCTAATTCACCACTCAAGGACTAAACACATAGAAGTAAAACATCACTTTGTAAGGGATCATATAGCTAAAGGTTACATTGTACTTAACTATGTTGAGTCCAAGTCAAACCTGATTGACATTTTCACAAAACCCCTATCTGAACTTGAGTTCAGTGCACTTAGAAGATAAATAGGGATGTGTTTAGTAGAATAGAGTTTACTTTAAAAATTTTCCTCTATACTATTACTATTTCAAAAGTCATATTTTTACCTTGGTTTTAAAAATTCTAGGAAAAATATTTTCAAAATTCTAATTTTATTAGATTTTTAAAAGATTGGACTTAGCCTTTGTATCTACCCCCTAGAAAGCATGTTCCCCTAGGTCTCAGGCAGAGCATCTCACAAGCACACTAGGTTTACCTTACTTGTGTATGAAAAATACTTAGAATGGTGTGAGATGCATAGGGTACTTGCCTGGACTTCCAAATTCTTATGTCTGTGCATTATCATAAGTCTGGACAATAAATACCAAAATTAAATTAATCAAGTTAAGTTATCCATGCTTAGTCAAGCTAACTGGAATACTTACTTAATTTGACTAACCAAGTGAAAATTACTACCTCATGGTAAACGACTAGTAGCTAAAAGTTAGATATTTTGTAAAATATGACACCCGAATAATAATTTAAAATTAAGTGTTATTGGAGAAATAACCTTATTGAATTTTTCAGGAATTTTTAGAAATTTTTCGGGATTTAAACAGAGACCGTATGACTTGTTTTGAGGGGATGAATCGGTGGAGCTAAGTGGAGCCTGTTTGGAACACCATTAGATGAGAGTTGATTAAATTATTTAACCTAAGTTTATAAACCTAAACCTAAGTTTATTTTCCCATTTTCTCCTCTACGTACGATTTCCCCCTCCTCTTCTCCGTTTGCCCGATCGCGAGCCCTCTCCTCTCACCTACAATTTCTCTACCAGCGACGCCGAGCCCGCCACCGTCCGTCGGCGTAACCTCGGCCGAGCCTCCCTCCTCTCCCTCACTCTTCGCCCTCCCTCAATTTCTCATCGCTGCAGACCACGGAGCTTTGACGCCGATGAGCTCTGATCGTCGATCACCCACCACCGCTGTCGCCCGATCGTCGGCTGCCCGCGAGCTCACCGTCGATGGAGGCTTTCTCCTTCCGTTTCCCTCACCACTGTCAAAGCCTCTTGGCTTCTAGATTGCTCGGTTCAAGCCACCCTCTCTCCTTCCTCCTTATCATCGATCCATCGCCGACATCCTTTGTGTGGTTCCAGATCGGGAGGCATACCCTAGCTTTGATTCATTGTTGGTGCCACCATCTTGACCTAGTACCGGTAGCTGCAGCCACGAGATCCTCTGCTCCGGCCATCAGATTCTTGGTTCTGATTCTTGGTTAGTGTTGGATCTCTCCTTTTTGCTCTATAGTAAAGATCCGACCAAGATTCCTGTTCCGGCTGGAATACTCACAAGTATTAGCGATACGAACATAACCTAAAGATCAATGGAAGGTAAGGTTCTGTCAAGGTGAATTTTTGTACCGTGGATTAAGGTTTCAACAATTCTTTGCTGTACAATTGGGGTTTGGATTGATTATTGGGAAGAATTTGTGTGGGGGTCCCTTTGTAGCTCCCGGACAGTTTTGGTTAATTGTGAGCTGCTGAATTGTTGCTAAACCTCGAGGTTAGTGATGTTCCAATGAGGTATTTTTGTTGGATGCATTAGTATGTTGTTAACTTTGGTTTCTAAAGGATGGTAGGGTTTGTGCTTGCTTAGATTTATGAGTGGGGTGATGTGGATTGGATGAATTATTGTGGATTAAGGATTAAGACTTTACTTCTAGTGGTAAGTATTGTTTTGGTTGATATAGATTAATATGTGATCGTTCTTAGGATCATTGGATTGATTGTTGATTGGATTATCAGATGTGGTAGTTTGAGGATTTGGTTGATTGGATGATTATCGAATTGGGAGATATTGTGATGTGTAGGGATGGATTAGAATATACGATGAAATTGGATTAATGGATGAATTTGTGTTGTGTGATTAAGGATTATTTGGGGATTAATTAGAGATCAGATTTGAGTGGAGTTATCCTGAGAGGGTAGGAATTTTATTTAGCTATTTTAACTCTTATGAATTTAGCTAAATAAAATATATATATTGATTTATACAGGACTTTGGTATGGGACGATCATCATGATTTGGGATTTACCTTATCACGATCGACAGATAAAGGTGAGTATTTCTTCCTTGGCTCTATGTAGATTTATATTGAGCTTAGTGCATGGTTATTATGTGATGGTTTAGGCTGCTTTACCTTATATCGTGTTCGTTGGTTACTTTCCTGCTTGATACTTATGCTTGACCCTTGTGATGATCTATTTAATTGTTATACAATCTACACTTTGGATTATCTATACTCTGTGGTATTTTGTGTATATGTAGAGTGTGTATGGTAGGGGATGGTTCGTTGGCGGTGTTCATATGATGATTGCCCATTTGTATGTCGTGTACACATTTGTCCGGTGTGATGATTGGAGGAGTTGTGTTGATTGTATATTTGTTGTATATATATGTGTCTGATGTGTTTTTACTGGAGGATATATGTTGATTGTACCTATGTTCTGTGTACATGTGTTAGGAGGATTGTTGGAGATTCTTGGTTGATTATACATGTGTAGTTGTATATATGTGTTTGGTGGGATATGTGGAGGTATCATGACGATTATACTCATGTTGTGAGGCACTTAGGCGGATTTAGAGTTTGCATGGATGATGATGGTGTTCGTATCACGATATATATATATATATATATATATATATATATATATATATATATATATATATCATATTCATCATTTATTGCATATTGACGATTATCGTCTCCCTTGTGGTTGAGAGGGTTGTCAGTCTTTTATAGTTGTCCATTCGACCACTATTGGAGAGTGGTAGCTTGGAGCTAGTCTTGTCGCGCTTACTCAGGCGCTCAGTGTTCTGTCAGCCTCGACCACTCTGAAGTAGTGAGTCTTGAGGGTACAGTAGTTAGAGGGCTAGAGATGTGAGTGGTCAGGGACCCTTAGCTATGTAGTTAGATAACTACTTAGTTGACCGTCCGCTTCGGCCGCCTATAGCGGTGCATGTACTGGAGGCTAGTACGATTTGTCACGGACCCAAGGCTCTCGGCCATACAGGGGTCGTGGTGTCTAGAGAGGTGGCAGGGGTGACCATGGAGCATGCATACACATTTTTACATATGATGCATAGTGCATCTTTGGAGCTATTTTTGCATACATGCCTAGTAGATACTAGATGCATGTGATTGTGGTTGTGGCACTTGTTTGAGATATGCTTGTTGCATATGGTTGTCATGCTGCATACATGTCATTTATTTTACATGTATATGCAGTTGTATTTATATTGCACAGGTATCATGAGTGGGTTTGTTGCAGATCCAAACCATCAGAATAAATGTAGTGTAATAAAGTATTAGTTTATCTTGACTAATAAATTACACTGATACACTTTAAGTGTATTGAGTAAGATTATTTAGGTAAGTTCTTTTTGTACTGACTTAGTAAAAGAACTAGACCTTAGTTATTATGGAAGTGTGTGCTCTTAATCCTAATATAATAACAAGCATGTATATTTAATATTTATTTCTTTGACTTATCAAAGGGTGAGGTTTAGCTCGATAAATCAATATGCCTGATAAGTTGGGAAATGATATTGCTTATAGTATGTGTTGTTGATTATAGAAGGAACCTGTGTCCTAGTTATCTAGGTTGAGAATGTCTCCAAGAGGAGCTCATAAGGATTGCCATGTTAAACCCTGCAGGTGGACCTAGTCCAACATGACAATAAAGTTGGGTGATACTACTCTTGGAGCTAGATATTAATTAAATGAGTTGTCAGTAACTCACTTAATTAGTGGATATTCGTAATCTTAAACACAGGGAGACTAACACACTCATGATAAGAAGGAGCCCATAATGTAATTTGGGATTGGTGCGGTAGTGCGGTAATAACTCTCTAGTGGAATGAGTTATTATCGATGAACTTGAGTTGTGTGTTCGGGGCGAGCACGGGATACTCAAGCTCATCAGAAGGCCAAAACCAATTTCTCCTCTAGGTTCCTGTTGTAGCCTCAATAAAGCCTCAAGTCCATCCAAAGAAAAGCCTATCTTGGTGTTCAAGAAGGGGCCGGTTCATTGCTTGGTGACCAAGCAATGACCGGCCATATATTCTCTAGAAGTGGCCGGCCCTTGCCTTGGGCAAGGGGGTCGGCCGCAATATTTAAATTAGGAAAGTTGTTTTTGAATTTTTAAATTTCCTCAAATATTTACAATTTGTAAAAAGAGAGATTTTAAAAATTTATAAAATTTTCCTAATTTAAATTAGGCCACAAGGTTTTAAAAGAGAGTTGTAAAATGTATAAAACTTTCTTTTAAAAAGAAATATTATTAGAGATGTTTTAAATTTTAAAACTTTCCTTTTAATATCCACATTGAAAAAAAAGAGAGCTTGTAAAATTTTATTAGAAGTTTTTTTCTTTTAAATTTTATAAAATTTTTTTCTTTCTTTCCCTTTTAATAAGTGGCCGGCTACCTTGCTTGGTCAAATAATTAAACATCAATAAATAGTTGTTTAATTAATAAATCAATCTAGGATTGATTAATTAAAAGGAAATAAAAAGAAAAAATTAAAAGGAAATAGGAATGAGTCTAATTTTTTATAAAACTCTTTCCATAATTTTCCGTTGGGAAACTAATATAAAAAGGGGGGAAGGGGAGGCCTTGAAAAGAAGAACAATTGATATTGTGTTGTCGGAGATCATCAAGTGGCCGACCCCTCTCCCTCTCTTCCCTTTGCTCTCTTTTGCTCCTTTGTGGTGGTGGTGGCCGAATTCTAGAGAAGGAGGAGAAGCTTTCCGGGTGGTGTTCGTCTTGGAGGATCGTCGCCCACACGACGTCTAAGAGGAGGCGAGGGATACGACAGAAGATCTCGAGGCATTTAGCATACAAGGAAGAGGTATAACTAGTATTTAATTTCCGCATCATACTAGTTAATTTTTCTTTGTATAAATACCAAATACAAGAGACATTCGATTCTTGTTTTTTGAATTTAATTTCGATGTTGTGTTCTTTTTCTTTTTTTCCTTGTGATTTGATTGTTCCTTTTGGTTAACCTAGAGTTATATAAGGAAATTAAATATTAACTTTCCTTAAAAGGCTTTGTCTAGTCGGTGGTGGTTGCTCCCATATCCAAGAAGGCCAAGTGCCTCGCCATGCAGTACTGGAAGCCAATTTTGGAAACTAATATTTAATTGAATTTATAACCTAGGTGATTTGGATCAAACGTGTCAAGTTCCGCAGGAGATCCAAATCTAAACCTAAAAGAACATATAAGTTAAACTTGGAATCAAACGTGTTAAGTTCCGCAGGAGATAGAAGTTTAACTTAAAAGAACACATGGTAGCTAGGAAAGGTTCAGATCACGTACAAAATTTGGTTTTCCGAGTAGCAACCAACAATTAGTATCAGAGCTAGGGTTTTGCCTCTGTGTATTTGGTATTAGTTTAATTATGCACATGTCATACATAATTTAGGCAGGTTAATAGTAGGATGTGCTAACTTTATGGATGTAGGATCCAACTATTATGGCTTATAGTTATTATGTGTGTGATTGGACTCTTGAATATGTCAAGGGCATTTATTATGTGTGCATGATTGTATTATAAAATACAGCAGGAGCTGTATTTAGTTTTATTAGGATTTTATTTTTTGATCTAGATACATGTACATTCCTTTTATGGAATATAGGATCGATGGATGTAAATTTTATTTTATGTTCGATCTAGTTTACATGTACATTCCTTCGAGGAATATAGGATCGAAAAAAGTAAAATTCTATTTATGTCGCGGATCGAATCTTGCAAGGTGTGGAACCTTTTGAGGATCAGAGTGGCGCAGCGGAACAAGGAGCAAGATGGATGTGACAACTAGACCCGGTGGCGGTGGCCAAAGATGGCAGCAGCTAGGGATGACGACATACGGAGGACAACAATAGATAAAAGCTATAATAGTTGAAAATTAGTTTTTCTATTTATTGCTTTTGTATTGTGCTGTGTGTGAATATTAGTGTACATGTTTAGTAGGCTAGCATCATCAAAATTCCTCACTTTAAATAACTAAGTGGGAGAGGAATTTATTTTAGTGAATTCCACGGTCTCCATTACTGGTTTGTAAGTGATGCAAACAAACTTGCGCGTTGGCTCTGAGTGCTTTCCTCCATATCGGATGAGTTTGTTTGCGGATCACTAGACCAAACTTCCATTTCGGATGACTATAGGAAATTAATTAAGAGCGTGTGATCTTCCCCATCGGAAGGGGCACAATCTTATTAATGGACTTAGTGTCAAGTAATGATATACACTTAGGCACGTCTAATAGTATCCTCCCCATCGGAGTCACTGCTATTATTTGTGTGACCGAAGGAAACCAACTATTAATTTTATTTGTCAAAAAGTTAGGTTGACAAGATAATAAAATTAATGGGACAAACCCTCCTTTTACAAATATTGAATTTGTATACGTCCACACTATCGTGGCATACAAAATTCACGGTGTTTTAAGGTGTTGGTTAATTTAAAATAGTATTGTTTGAGCAATCAATATTATTCTAAATTTAGAGTTCTGACCAAAATTTATTTTGTGATTCTTAGGATGACTTTCAACCCACTGGCCATTATTCTAAAAGAAAACAGACTTACTGGTCCCAACTATATAGATTGGAAAAGAAACCTGGACATTGTTTTAACTGCTGAGGGCTATAAGTTTGTACTGTCAGAGGAATGCCCAGAAACACCTAGCAATGATTCTACCCCAGAGGAGATTCAGCATCATAGTAAATGGGTAAAAGCTGATGAGATGGCGCGGTGTTACATCTTGGCTTCGATGTCAAATGTATTGCAACATCAGCATCAGGACTTACCAACAGCCTATGATATAATGAACAATCTCAAGGAACTCTTCGGACATCAGATAGGCAAGAGGCAATGAGAAAACTGATGACAACCACCATGATCGAGGGACTCCGTGAGGGATCATATTCTCAAGATGATGGCTTCCTTAAACGAAATACAAGTTCTTGGAGGGAAAATTGATGGGGAAACCAGTGTCGATATCATCCTCCAAACGCTGCCAAGTTTGAGCATTTTGCCTGAATTATAATATGAATAAAAGGATGTATTCATTGGCGGAACTTCTGACAACTGGCAGCCGAAGGGTTGTTTCGTCAACATTCTCAAATTCACTATGCTGAAAATGGTTCTACTTCTAAGCCGAAAGGCAAGAAGAAGAAGAAACAAAATGGCTCAGCAAAGAAGGTGAATAAACCTCAAGGTGCAGGATAAAAAGCTGGAATAAAGAAGCCGAAGGGCAAGTGCTTTATTTGCAAGCAGACTGGACATTGGAAGGCGTACTGTCCTCGTAGGAAACAGAACAATAAAGGTATATCTCATACTCTAGTAGTTGAAACATGTTTAGCGGTGTTATCTACCAACACCTGGTGTGTAGATACGGGAGCCACTGATCATGTCTGCAATTCTTTGCAGGGGTTCCAAGAAACCCGGCGACTATTTGATAGAGAGATAATTGTCTACATGAGCAATGCTACTAAGGTTGCAGCTATTGCAGTGGGAGACGTCTACTTATCATTTGATAGGAATAGGAAATTGGTTTTAAGGAATTGTCTTTATGTACCCAGTTTTAGAAAGAATTTAATTTCAGTTTCTAAACTGTATTTGAATGAATATTCAGTTTCCTTTAGTAACAATGTGGTTATAAAGAGAAATAAAGTGATTATCTATTCTGGTGCATTGGTTGGCAATTTATATACTTTAAATCCAATTTCTCCCACAAAGCAAAATATGGAAATTAATAACACATCTTCTAACTCTAATAAGAGAAAAGAACCTTCAGAAATGAACCAAACACATCTTTGGCATCTAAGGCTTGGTCATATTAACTTAAGTAGGATTCAAAGGCTTGTAGCCGATGGACTCTTGGGTTCATTAGAGTTGGAAAACTTTCCAACGTGTGAATCCTGCTTGGAAGGTAAGATGACCAAGAGACCTTTTAAGGCCAAGGGGTATAGAGCCAAAGAAGCGTTAGAATTGGTTCATTCTGATTTGTGTGGTCCTATGTCTATCCAGACTAGAGGTGGCTTTGAATATTTTGTCTCTTTTATAGACGATTATTCAAGATATGGATACATTTACCTAATGCGCCGCAAGTCTGAGCGCTTTGATAAGTTCAAAGAGTACAAGGCTGATGTGGAGAAATGTCTAGGTAAAAGTATCAAGACACTACGGTCTGATCATGGTGGCGAATACCTCTTAGGAGAGTTTAGGAATTACTTATCAGAGGCCGGGATTTAATCCCAATTATCCGCACCTGGTACACCGCAACAGAATGGTGTGGTAGAACGAAGGAATAGGACTCTTATGGAGATGGTTAGATCGATGATGAGTTATTCAGAATTACCAAATTCGTTTTGTGGATATGCTCTGGAAACAGCAGCGCACATTCTGAACTTAGTACCTTCTACTCCCACAGAATTATGGAATGGGCGGAAGCCCAGTCTAGTCCAGCACATGTGCTGAAACAAGATGCTGATAAGTTAGAATCTCGTACAGAAGTTCGTATGTTTGTGGGGTATCCCAGAGGAACGAAAGGCGATTTATTTTATAGTCCTAAAGACCAGAAGGTCATTGTTAGCACCAATGCCCAGTTTTTAGAAGAAGACTATATAATGGATCACAAACCCAGTAGTAAAATTGTTCTAGAAAAACTTAGAGAGGACACGTCTACTTCAGTACCAACAGTACAAGATGAAGTACCACAAGAGACTGCAACACGTGTCACACATGATACACAACCACAGACGGTGCCTCGTCGTAGTGGGAGGGTTGTAAGGCAGCCCGAGAGATTCATGTTTTTGGGTGAGTCTTCGGACTTGATCCCAGGCAAACATGAACCAGATCCCCGGACATATGATGAAGCACTCCAAGATATAGATGTAGTATCTTGGCAAAAGGCAATGAATTCCGAAATAGAATCTATGTATTCTAATAAGGTCTGGGAGCTTGTAGAACTACCTGATGGTGTAAAATCCATTGGATGCAAGTGGATCTATAAAAGAAAAAGAGGGACAGATGGGAAGGTAGAAACCTTCAAAGCAAGGCTTGTTGCGAATGGGTACACTCAGAAAGAGGGAATCGATTATAAGGAGACCTTTTCGCCGGTAGCTATGCTTAAGTCTATCCGGATACTCTTATCCATTGCCGCTCATAAGGATTATGAGATTTGGCAAATGGATGTCAAGACAGCTTTCCTTAATGGAAGTCTTGAAGAAAACATCCATATGAAGCAACCAGAAGGGTTCATTGAAAAGGGCAAAGAGCATCTAGTGTGCAAGCTTAATCGGTCCATTTATGGACTGAAGCAAGCTTCAAGATCTTGGAACATCCGGTTTAATGAAGTAATCCAGTCATATGGATTTATTCAGTGTCCGGATGAGTCTTGTGTATACAAGAAGTGTAACGGAAATATGGTGGTATTTCTTGTACTATACGTAGATGATATTTTGTTAATTGGTAACAATGTCAAGGTATTATCAGACGTAAGGGTATGGTTGTCCAAACAATTTGATATGAAGGACTTAGGAGAATGTGCACACATCCTTGGGATCAAAGTTATAAGGGATCGCAAGAAAAGAATGTTGTGCCTATCCCAAGCTTTATATATAGATACAATCCTTGCTCGTTTTAGCATGCAAAACTCCAAGAAAGGTTTCTTACCTTTTAGGCATGGAGTAGCCTTTTCTAAAGAGATGTCTCCAAAAACATCAAAGGAGATTGTGGACATGAAGGCAGTTCCTTATGCTTCGGCTGTAGGAAGCCTTATGTATGTAATGTTGTGTACGAGACCTGATATCTGTTTTGCCGTGGGCATGGTTAGAAGATATCAAAGTAACCCTGGACAAGGACATTGGACTACAGTAAAGCATATATTAAAGTACCTGAGAAGGACTAGAGATTATATGCTAGTTTACCAAGCAGACGATTTACTCCCTGTGGGTTACACGGATTCGGACTTCCAATCAGATAGGGACAACAGTAAGTCTACATCAGGCTATGTGTTTACTTTAGGAGGTGGAGCCATTGCATGGAGGAGTGTTAAGCAGAAATGCGTCTCAGACTCAACCATGGAAGCTGAGTATGTGGCAGCCTCTGAGGCAGCCAAAGAAGCTGTATGGCTCAGGAACTTTCTAATGGACTTAGATGTGATTCCTGGTTTGCCCAAGATCATCACAATTTATTGTGATAATAGTGGAGCAGTTGCAAACTCGAAGGAACCACGAGTCCATAAGGCAAGTAAACATATAGAGCGCAAGTATCACTTGATGCGAGACATCGTCAAGCGAGGAGAAGTTGTCGTCGCCAAGATAGCATCAGCAGATAACTTGGCAGATCCTTTCACTAAGGCCCTTCCGGCGAAAGCTTTTGATCGGCATGTGGAGGGGATGGGAATCAGATATATGGCAACAGATATGGCAGCTTAGACTTTTAGTATAAGTGGGAGATTGTTGGAGTGTATACTTAAAAGTTTAGCTTTTGTACACATTTATTTTGAAATAAAGAATCACATTGGTCAAATGTTTACATTTATTTGTTAAATGTAATTGTTCAATTAATTTATATAGTAGATAACATGGAGTGGGGAGTCACACTTAGAAGATCATGTTGTCGGTTCTCTATAAATTATAAACAGTTGCTCACGACTAAGATGGAAAGGAACACACCATTAGAATAGACGTAGTGTAATTAAGTATTAGTTTATCTTGACTAATAAATTACACTGATACACTTTAAGTGTATTGAGTAGGATCATTTAGGTAAGTTCTTTTTGTACTGACTTAGTAAAAGAACTAGACCTTAGTTATTATGGAAGTGTGTGCTCTTAATCCTAATATAATAACACGCATGTATATTTAATATTTATTTCTTTGACTTATCAAAGGGTGAGGTTTAGCTCGATAAATCAATATGTCCGATAAGTTGGGAAATGATATTACTTATAGTATGTGTTGTTGATTATAGAAGGAATCTGTGTCCTAGTTATCTAGGTTGAGAATGTCCCCAAGAGGAGCTCATAAGGATTGCCATGTTAAACCCTGCAGGTGGACCTAGTCCAACATGACAATAAAGTTGGGTGGTACTACTCTTGGAGCTAGATATTAATTAAATGAGTTGTCAGTAACTCACTTAATTAGTGGACATTCGTAATCTTAAACACAGGGAGACTAACACACTCATGATAAGAAGGAGCCCATAATGTAATTTGGGATTGGTGCGGTAATAACTCTCTAGTGGAATGAGTTATTATCGATGAACTTGAGTCGTGTGTTCGGGGCGAGCACGGGATACTCAAGCTCATCGGAAGGCCAAAACCAATTTCTCCTCTAGGTTCCTGTTGTAGCCTCAATAAAGCCTCAAGTCCATCCAAAGAAAAGCCTATCTTGGTGTCCAAGAAGGGGCCGGTTCATTGCTTGGTGACCAAGCAATGGCCGGCCATATATTCTCTAGAAGTGGCCGGCCCTTGCCTTGGGCAAGGGGGTCGGCCGCAATATTTAAATTAGGAAAGTTGTTTTTGAATTTTTAAATTTCCTCAAATATTTACAATTTGTAAAAAGAGAGATTTTAAAAATTTATAAAATTTTCCTAATTTAAATTAGGCCACAAGGTTTTAAAAGAGAGTTGTAAAATTTATAAAACTTTCTTTTAAAAAGAAATATTATTAGAGATGTTTTAAATTTTAAAACTTGGTTTTAAATTTTAAAACTTTCCTTTTAATATCCACATTGAAAAAAAGAGAGTTTGTAAAATTTTATTAGAAGTTTTCTTCTTTTAAATTTTATAAAATTTTTTTCTTTCTTTCCCTTTTAATAAGTGGCCGACCACCTTGCTTGGTGCCCAAGCAAGGGGCCGGTCAAATAATTAAACATCAACAAATATTTGTTTAATTAATAAATCAATTTAGGATTGATTAATTAAAAGGAAAGAAAAAGAAAAAATTAAAAGGAAATAGGAATGAGTCTAATTTTTTATAAAACTCTTTCCATAATTTTCCGTTGGGAAACTAATATACAAAGGGGGGAAGGGGAGGCCTTGAAAAGAAGAACAATTGATATTGTGTTATCGGAGATCATCAAGTGGCCGACCCCTCTCCCTCTCTTCCCTTTGCTCTCTTTTGCTCCTTTGTGGTGGTGGTGGCCGAATTCTAGAGAAGGAGGAGAAGCTTTCCGGGTGGTGTTCGTCTTGGAGGATCGTCGCCCACACGACGTCTAAGAGGAGGCGAGGGATACGGCAGAAGATCTCGAGGTTTTTAGCATACAAGGGAGAGGTATAACTAGTATTTAATTTCCGCATTATACTAGTTAATTTTTCTTTGTATAAATACCAAATACAAGAGGCATTCAATTCTTGTTTTTTGAATTTAATTTCGATGTTGTGTTCTTTTTCTTTTTTTCCTTGTGATTTGATTGTTCCTTTTGTTTAACCTAGAGTTATATAAGGAAATTAAATATTAACTTTCCTTAAAAGACTTTGTCTAGTCGGTGGTACTTGCTCCCATATCCAAGAAGGCCAAGTGCCTCGCCATGCAATACTGGAAGCCAATTTTGGAAGCTAATATTTAATTGAATTTATAACCTAGGTGATTTGGATCAAACGTGTTAAATTCCGCAGGAGATCCAAATCTAAACCTAAAAGAACATATAAGTTAAACATGGAATCAAACGTGTTAAGTTCCGCAGGAGATACAAGTTTAACTTAAAAGAACACATGGTAGCTAGGAAAGGTTCAGATCACGTATAAAATTTTTGTACAGTGGAGCCATTGGGTTTTCCGAGTAGCAACCAACAAGTGTCTACTACTACTGTTGGTTGATAGTTAGTGTCACATACCAGTTGTCTGTTACTATTAGCTGGGTTGTGGATAGTATTTGTGTACTAATGTTGACTCTGTTAGTAGAGTATTGGTTTACTCCTGTTGGTTCGTTTGTTTAGGATTGGTTTACCTGGTTGATTGGTGTAGTGGGGGTTGACTTATTTTAGTTAGTTTTGTGTTCATGTTAGTTTGATCAGTATATGATTAATTGGGATTCTTTCTGGTGTTGTCTGTAGAGGACCGATGTACCCTGGTTGACTTTGGTAGTTGGGTATCGATTTACCTTAGTTAGTTTCATCAGTGGATGATTGTTTTACTCTCGTTGGATTAGATAGTAGTTGACCGATTTATTTTATTGGTCCGACTAGTAGTGGACTGACTTACTCTATTTTTAGAGATTCCTATCTTTGGGATGTTTCATACTTGGTTAGATATTTTGACTTGTATCGGTGTAGAAAGGACTGAATTAGCCGTATACCATTGTCGGCTTAGTCAGTCTATAGAGGATTGGTGTATCCTATTCCATGGAGACTCTGACCATGGATTGTCTGTACCTGGTTGGAGGACTTAGGAGGTACATTCGAGTAGGATACCTCTACTGTTGTCGAAAAGTGTAAAGCTGTCTACTTAACACTTATGGGATATAGCCGTTACTAGGGTGTATAACTTGGAGAGTACATATGGATATATGATTTGTACTGACGTAGGAGAGTTGAAGTTAGCTGCTTAACCTTTACGTGACCCGGTACCACGTGAAGGAAGAAGTAGAGAATGCTTTTTGGGGATCTGGTCATCACCTAGTGATTTATTTGACGTATTTTGGAGAGAGAGTAGTTCTCTACCTCTTTCGGTAGCATGGTGGTTTATAAGGCAATGAGGCTCGCCTAACGTTGCTCTATGGGATATCCTGACTCATAGACCTATCGGGTGTAGTTAGATATCTTTGATGTATCTAGTGATCTACGACCTGTAATGGTGCGGAGGAAGTGGTGTTAGTTGAGTTATACCTAGGAGGTCCGACCGTAACTAGGTATAATTTCAGATGATGATCTTTGAGGAATAGAGCGTCTACTGACAGATATTTTGACCAACTATTTAGCTATAGTGTTCCTCTATCTTTGTGTTCATTGCTCGATACTAGAGGTTACTGAACCTTAGGGTGGAGCAATCGCAGTATGATGGGGTACAAGATAATATTTAGACGACTCGGCTAATGTTGTCCTTATCAGGTGGCTCAAGATTTGGACCATGTGTTCATGTTACCGGATCTTATAGTCCATATCTCGGATCAGAGGATTCTATCTTTTTTCAATATCAGTCGAGGGACATTTATAGGATGAGTATGAGAGTTGTGGAGATACCCTCTTGATGGATAGACTCTCAGTTAAGAAGTGGAATGACCCTTTAGACTTTGGTTTGACATTCCTCTACTGTAGATATTTGATTATCAGAAAAGATGAGATGATGAGATTTGACAGAATTTTTTGATACGTTTAGTTTGTTGGTAGTGAGTGTTGAAGGTTGGATGATTTTCTTTTACTCTATCATTATTTAGGAGACTATCTGGTATGATTCATTGATGTTGAGGATGATTATGATTGATGGATATTGGGAGATCAGATGTGGTGATAGGTTGTCTTTTGATGATCTATTAGTGGATATTTGACTTGATGATCTATTATTTGGTGTTTGATGTTGATAGTGACATAGAGTGTTGTATGCATGTGATATATATAGATTTGTTGATTTGTAGTTGGTGATCAGATCACAGATTTGTTGGGGATCTTATGGTTGAGAGTGTCTATTGTATGGATATTATGAGTCCTTGGTGTTACCATTTAGGCATACCGTGCCCTAGATATTTTTATGGACTTGATGTATTTGGTATGTTAGTTAGAGCCCTAGAGCCAATCATTTGATGATTGTATTATGGACTTATTGTATCATATTCTTATATAAATAAAGGCATTTGTTTTGGTTATTATACTTACTTGTATTAGTGCCAAATAAACTAAGTACAATAGCGTCCTTGAGTAGAAGGTTCTCACCTATATCAATCGGTTAGTTGAACCGATAGTGAGATGATATAGGGAATACTACTCTTAATCATTCCTAGTCGAGTATTAACATTCAGGGACAATGTTAATGCAATAAGACTAGCATGTAGGTCAACTCGATGACTTGATCTCACAAGTCATGGATATAGAGATATCAAGTTGACACATGAGTATGCATTGGAGAATGTATACTGAATGATCCGCCATGAGAAAGTATCATGGATCGTTATATTAGTGTCATATACTTTCTCATGTGGCTATTAGTATGACTACTAGTCCTTAGACCTGAAGTCATCATGGTTCCCTACATAAGGAGTTATGTACTTTGGTTTCGTCAAACGTCACCCGTAACTGGGTGGACTATAAAGACGATTAATGAATTATGCAGAGGGATGTGAGTGATGTAGATGGGATCTATCCCTCCTATATGATGGGAGCGACATCGATATTCTTGATAGAGTGAGACCACGAAGTGCATGACCATGCCCAAATGAGTCAATATAAGATATTGAGCTCATTTGATTTAGTGAGTCTACTTGGAGTTCAAGATTTAGATTGATTAGAGGATGACACTGTCTATGCCTCACATTGATCAATCTAGATGTCTAGGATAGAAGGACACTTGTCATATATTGTGAGGAGTCACAATTAGTAGTCACAAGGTGATGTTGGATCTCAACATTCTTGTAACTTGGGTAGTAATGATGTGTTGCTAGATACCGCTCATTACTTATGCTCTTAAATAAGTTTAGGGGCATTGCCAACGTTACAAGAACCTATAGGGTCACACACTAAGGACAATTAGATGGAGATTAGGTTCATATGATGAACCAAGAGGATTAGATTCATGTGATGAATCAAATTGGATTAAGAGTAATCCTAATTAGGCTAATTGAGTTAGACTCAAGTTGATTCATGTGTTCAATGAATCTAATTTAGATTATGACTCATTGAATCAATTTAATTAAATGAATTAGATTCATTATATTAAATTGGCTTGAATTAAATGATTGGATTAGATCAACCATGAGAGAGATTAAATCAAGTTTGACTTAACTTGAGAGGAAGAGGAAGAGTCAAGTTTGACTTGACTTTATGCCACATCATTTGTGACTTGGCATTAAGTGGCCAATGATGATGTGCCACATCATCATAGTTAACACATGAGTGTGCCACCTAATGGAAGTTACATCTTCTCCTTTGCTTTAATGTGGCCGGCCACATTAATGAGAGGAGTTACACTTGATGTGGCCGGCCACTCAAAATGAATGGGAATTCATTTTTGTCATTCAAGGCTCATTGACATCTTCTTCCTCCTTGAGTTCTTTCTTCTCTCCCTCTCCTCCTATCTTGACTGAACCCTACTAAGGTGCTAGCACACTTTAGTTTGGTTTTTCTCTCTCTTTGTTCGTGTGGATACGCATAGAGAGTTGTCTATCTTGACAACTTGAGATCCGGCACCTTGGACGAGCGGGATTCACGAAAGACACGCATCAAGGGTAAATTCACACTCTAATGTAGATCTAGAGTTTATAAACTCGTACTCGTAAGTTTTTGAAAGTTTTATTCTTTGCACGGATCCGGTGGCGGGGCTTTCGGGGTTTCCGTGACGCGAAAAAGCAGTTTTCGCGGCTCGAAAAATCTAATATGGTATTCCTAGGGTGTTTGGATTAGATTTCATTATCTTCACTGACGATGTTGTGATCTATTCCCGATCCGAGGTGGATTATGTACACTATCTTCACATAATTCTAGAGATGTTTCGACGAGGACATCTATATGCGAAGTTCAGTCGTGCGTATTGTGATTGTCTTCTGCGAGATTTCTGGGACACGTTGTCTTTAGTAGAGAGATATTAGCGGATCCATGGGAGTTAGAGGCTGTTACCAGTTGGGAGTAGTTGTAGTCTATATAGGAGACTTGCAGTTTCCTTGGTCTGACTAGATATTACGGGAGATTGGTTGAGGGTTTATTCAGCATTATGTCGTTGAATGGACTGTCTCAGAAGAGAATAGAACTTTCCTGGACGGATGCTTATGAGGAGTTGGATTTGTACTCTACACAGATGTATCGTACCTGAGGTTAGGTGCAGCTCAGATATAGCATGAGTGGAGGAGTTTCGTGCCAGTAGTTAGAGCTCGTGTGGAAAGAGAATGAAATTCTTTATTTCATGGGAGATTATGTGTGTTTCCGAGTCACTTCCTATCCGGGAGAAGTTACTGCAGGAAACACCTCGATTTGGATTTGTGATATACACGATGTTTAGAGACTTGGAGCGTTCCTATTGGTGGAACACCATGAAGAAAGACATCACGGATTTTGTATCATGATATCTAGTGTGTCAATAAGTGGAAGTTGAATATCAGAGACTAGAAGGATTGTATCCGTTGATTCAGATACTAGAGTAGAGTTGGGAGTATGATATGATGAATTTTGTTGCGGGATTACCTAGGACATGGAGTGGTATGTGAGTAGGTTGCTCAGTTGTTATCTTGGATGAGGATCTCTGAGTTGAACAGGAAATTTGGGGACCAAATTTTTGTTAGTGAGGGAGAATGTAAAAAACGACACCCGAATAATAATTTAAAATTAAGTGTTATTGGAGAAATAACCTTATTGAATTTTTCAGGAATTTTTAGAAATTTTTCGGGATTTAAACGGAGTCCGTATGACTTGTTTTGAGGGGTTGAATCGGTGGAGCTAAGTGGAGCCTGTTTGGAACGCCATTAGATGAGATTTGATTAAATTATCTAACCTAAGTTTATAAACCTAAACCTAAGTTTATTTTCCCATTTTCTCCTCTGCGTACGATTTCCCCCTCCTCTTCTCCGTTTGCCCGATCGCGAGCCCTCTTCTCTCACCTACAATTTCTCTCCCAGAGATGCCGAGCCCCCCACCGTCCGCCAGCGTAACCTCGGCCGAGCCTCCCTCCTCTCCCTCACGCTTCGCCCTCACCCGATTTCTCATTGCTGCGGACCACGGAGCTTTGAAGACGATGAGCTCTGATCGTCGATCACCCACCACCGCTGTCGCCCGATTGTCGGCTGCCCGCGAGCTCACCGCCGATGGAGGCTTTCTCCTGCCATTTGCCTCACCACTGTCAAGGCCTCTTGGCTTCTAGATTGCTCAGTTCAAGCCGCCCTCTCTCCTTCCTCCTTATCATCGATCCATCGCCGACATCCTTTGTGTGGTTCCAGATCGTGAGTCATACCCTAGCTTTGATTCATTGCCGGTGCCACCATCTTGACCTAGTACCGGTAGCTGCAGCCACTAGATCCTCTGCTCCGACCATCAGATTCTTGGTTCCGATTCTTGGTTAGTGTTGGATCTCTCCTTTTTGCTCTATAGTGAAGATCCGACCAAGATTCCTGTTCCGGCTGGAATACTCGCAAGTATTAGTGATACGAACATAACCTAAAGATCAATGGAAGGTAAGGTTTTGTTAAGCTCAATTTTTGTACTGTGGATTAAGGTTTCAGCAATTCTTTGCTGTACAATTGGGGTTTGGATTGATTATTGGGAAGAATTTGTGTGTAGGTGTCCCTTTGTAGCTCCCGGGCAGTTTTGGTTAATTGTGAGCTGTTGAATTGTTGCTAAACCTCGAGGTTAGTGATGTTCCAATGAGGAATTTTTGTTGGATGCATTAGTATGTTGTTAAATTTGGTTTCTAAAGGATGATAGGGTTTGTGCTTGCTTAGATTTATGAGTGGGGTGATGTGGATTGGATGAATTATTGTGGATTAAGGATTAAGACTTTACTTCTAGTGGTAAGTATTGTTTTGGTTGATATAGATTAGTATGTGATCGTTCTTAGGATCATTGGATTGATTGTTGATTGGATTATCAGATGTGGTAGTTTGAGGATTTGGTTGATTGGATGATTATCGAATTGGGAGATATTGTGATGAGTAGGGATGGATTAGAATATACGATGGAATTAGTTAATGGATGAATTTGTGTTGTGTGATTAAGGATTATTTGGGGATTAATTAGAGATTAGATTTGAGTGGAGTTATCCTGATAGGGTAGGAATTTTATTTAGCTATTTTAACTCTTATAAATTTAGCTAAATAAAATATATATATTGATTTATACAGGACTTTGGTATGGGACGATCATCATGATTTGGGATTTACCTTATCACGATCGACAGATAAAGGTGGGTATTTCTTTCTTGGCTCTATGTAGATTTTTATTGAGCTTAGTGCATGGTTATTATGTGATGGTTTAGACTGCTTTACCTTATATCGTGTTCGTTGGTTACTTTCCTACTTGATACTTATGCTTGACCCTTGTGATAATCTATTTAATTGTTATACAGTCTACACTTTGGATTATCTATACTCAGTGGTATTTTGTGTACATGTAGAGTGTGTATCGTAGGGGATGGTTTGTTGGCGGTGTTCATATGATGATTGCCCATTTGTATGTCGTGTACACATTTGTCCGGTGTGATGATTGGAGGAGTTGTGTTGATTGTATATTTGCTGTATATACATGTGTCTGATGTGTTTTTACTGGAGGATATATGTTGATTGTACCTATGTTCTGTGTACATGTGTTTGGGGGATTGTTGGAGATTCTTGGTTGATTATAAATATGTAGTTGTATATATGTGTTTAGTGGGATATGTGGAGGTATCATGACGATTATACTCATGTTGTGAGGTACTTAGGCGGATTTAGAGTTTGCATGGATGATGATGGTGTTCGTATCATGATTATATATATATATATATATATATATATATATATATATATATATATATATATCATGTTCATCATTCATTGCATACTGACGATTATCGTCTCCCTTGTGGTTGAGAGGGTTGTCAGTCTTTTATAGTTGTCCATTTGGCCACTATTGGAGAGTGATAGCTTGGAGCTAGTCCTGTCACGCTTAGCCTCGACCACTCTGAAGTAGTGAGTCTTGAGGGTACAGTAGTCAGAGGGCTAGAGATGTGAGTGGTCAGAGACCCTTAGCTATGTAGTTAGATAACTACTTAGCTGACCGTCCGCTTCAGCTGCCTGAGGCTAGTACGATTTGTCACGGACCCAAGCCTCTCGGCCATACAGGGGTCGTGGTGTCTAGAGAGGTGGCAAGGGTGACCATGGAGCATGCATACACATTTTTGCATATGATGTGCGGTGCATCTTTGGAGATATTTTTGCATACATGCCTAGTAGATACTAGATGCATGTGATTGTGGTTGTTGCACTTGTTTGAGATATGCTTGTTGCATATGGTTGTCATGCTGCATACATGTCATTTATTTTACATGTATATGCAATTGTATTTATATTGTACAGGTGTCATGAGTGGGTTTGTTGCAGATCCGGTGAGTTTATTGATCATTGTAACATGTGTCGATTCTAGATTGGGTATGTATATGTCATTATGTTAGTTGTGGTTTGTACAGTTTGTATGTCAGGTTATTATGTCAGATATGTTTAGGTGCATTGATTATGATAGTATGATCATGTTTTTTATTCTCTACTGAGACTGTATACTTGTGATCTCCATGTTTTATTTATGGGCCATGCATTATCTTGTCTATTACCCGCTGAGTTACCTATACTCACCACCGCATTTATATCTTTATGTTTTCAGGTAGATGGTAGAGTGTCGTTCGGATTATCCTGTATGTCGGGTCCTACATCACATCCGAAGACGGTTTCATCTAGTGTTTGTTTTCTTTTTGTATATCCTTTTATTATTTTTGGCATTATATTTGTGTGTAGCCATGTGGCTATCTTATGGTTTTGGTATTGTATTTGTGTTTAAGCCGTGCCGGCATGCATTGTATTTATTTGGTTTGTGTGGGCTTTCCTTTGTTTTTTCGCTGTGTTTCTAGTACAGCCGTGTGGGCTGCTTTATATATAACTGCGTGGTTGTGATTGTTTCATTCCAGCCGGTTGGGCTGTGATTATAACTGCGTGGTTGTGTATATATTCCAGCCGTATGTGGCTGATGTATATTTTGTATGTATTGATGCTTCAGATTGTCACCGGTACAGGGAAAATGTTGCCAGATTTTTGCCTAGTAGGGACTTCTTTAGGGCATGACACATTTATTTAAAAGTAGTTGTTTAAGTTTGAAAATATGTTGTTACTCATACTTGGACTCTAGGACTCTAAAACTTAAAGAAGTTGTTGTCATTAATCAAGGGGGATTGAAAGGAGCCAAAGTTAAATATGTTTGAAAGTTAAAGTATTCTTTTTCTAAATTTCAAAGCTAAATTTTTCATTAAAAGTTAAAAGTATTTTTGAAAAAGAAAGTTCAGTTTTTATTTTTTTTTAAAAAAAAGTGATAGTTTTTTTTTGGTTTAAACAAAATTATTTTTAAGCTAAGTGTTTAAGCAAAATTAGTTTTAAGCAAGTGTTTAAACAAAAATATTTTTAAGCTAAGTGTTTAAAAAAAATTATTTTTAAGCTAAGTGTTTAAACAAAATTATTTTTAAGTTAAGTGTTTAAGCAAAATTATCTTAAAGCTAAGTGTTTTTCAAATCATTCTAAACGTTAATGTTTATCAAAATCCTTTCAAATCTTAAATTTTAACTAAGTGTTTATGGAAAAAGCTAAGCATTTTCAAAAGCATTTCTAATTTAGTTAAGTCTTTATTATAACTAACAAGCTTCATGAAATTTTTTCCATACTTTTAAAAGCTAAAGTATCCAGTTTTTTGATATATGTCAAAGGGGGAGAGAAGCTAGAAAATTCTAAAGTTAAGAAAAAAAATTAAGTAAAGTGAACAAGTGGGAGCTATGACAAGTATTGTTGTTCTAAATGTAATTTTTAAATTGTACTTATGCTACATTTCTTAAAATTACATTTCTGTTTTACATTTCTTAAAATTACATGTCTATTCTTTATCATTGTGTTATGTTTTACTTAACTTTGAATTTTGTTATCATAATCAAAAAGGGGGAGATTGCTGGCGTGAGAAGCATTAAACGATCGAACCTGAGTTTTGATAATGGCAAAGGGTTCAAAGTTAAGGTTATTTGTGGTCTAATGAGTTTGAATGAGATTATAGGAAAGTCCTAAGTGTTCTTAGGCAAAAGTCGTAGCTGCAGTTAGGTAGGTGGAAAATCCTAGAGGCAGTAACCCTAGGTCCTAGGGGGTGGTAACCCTAGACAGAAAGTCTTGGCGAGTTGAGGGCTTCGGGAAGAATCCTAGAGTCGGGGACTCTAGGTTGAAATCCTGGTGTCGCAAACCTGGTGGAAGTCTGGACTGGTCATGGAACGAACATCCAGCATGAAGATCAAAAGCTTTGGACACTGAGTAAAAGTCCAGTTGGTCTGGAGGATCAATCTGGCAACAGGTAACTTCTCCTAAGAGGAGTATGTGAGGACACGTTCCCTAAAGAGGAAACAGTAGGTGTTGGTTGGACCTAGGGTTTCTGAGAAACTTGAAGTCAGAACTGGATAGTCCGGTGACTATTAAATACTTGTATTTATCTTATATTATTGTGCTAACTTGATTTTGCAAGGTATACTTTGTTTGTGGACTAATATGCCTTGCAGGAATGAAATTGCCCAAGGGAAGCCTCGGATGAACAGTACCCGAGGCGCCCTCCATGGAGCTTTGGAGGCGCCTTGGGTGCCTTGGATGATACCATTGATTCTTACATTGTAACTTTGCTAACTTAGTTTGGAATTGATTTTTCAAGGATGATCATATTGCTAAAGAAATTTTCTCTAAAATATGGAATACGCTTGATGCAAATTCTATTGTGAAATAGGGAGCTAATATAGTAGAACATCTAGAGCTAATACTCAATCTACTTCTGAGTATACTGGTGTGGGTAACACAAATAGAAATATAAGCAATTTGGCCTTTGATTTAAATGAAGAAGGAAGCCACCTAGGAGATGGGGTTCAAAGTCCTGGTACGACACTTGTCGAATACTTTGTTCTACTTGGAGTGAGGAGGAAGAGCATCATATCCAGATTTTAGAGGAATTACAATGCAATATAAATGAACAAGGGTTCTTAGTTGATGATATGTCAATTCAACAAGATGAATTTTCCCTAGAGCAGTACAATGACTTAGAGGAGGAATTCACAATTGCTGATGATCCATATATTTTGAATTCTTGATTGCTACAAAGGCCTATTGGAGGGACAAGAGATGAGGATGAATTTTATGTTGGACAGATTTTTCCTTCTCGACAAGAGTTCAAGAATGCACTTGTGAAGTATGCCATAACACTACAAGAAAATCCTCATTCAACAACACTCAAACGACAACAATTTTATACCAAATCATTATTTTTTTACCTTTTAACAACGGTTTTAACAAAAATCATTGTCTTTTAGCAATTTTTTTGCCTACGACAACGGTTTTTAAAAACCGTTATCTATTTATGCTTTTTGGGGCTACGCCAATGGTTTTTAAAGGCTACGACAATAGCTTTTGAAAACTGCTGCCTATGTCCGCTTTTTTTTTTGGGATTATAACAACGGTTTTTGAAAACCATTGTCTATTAAGTGTTGTTGAATACAATTATTTTTTTTCTTTCACTGCTTTTTCGCCTTTGCAATACCGCGCGCTGTATTTTTTCTTTCCCTCTTTCTAAAATTTTTTGCCGCCGCATTTTGTCCCTTTACCTTCTCGATCCCTAAGCATTTCCGTCCAACCTATGATCTCTTCATCTACTTCACGTTTTCCTTTCTTGATCTCTTCTCGATCCCACCTCGCTCCACCAGAATCCCCCCAACTTCCCCGACGAGCTCTTCTTCATCCTGTAAGAGGAAGGAGAAATAAATCTGCGCTTCTTTTGTTGTCTCCTCTTCTTCATCCTAGAAGAGGACACGAAGGGCTTAGG
Organism: Zingiber officinale; assembly: GCF_018446385.1. Taxonomy (NCBI): domain Eukaryota; kingdom Viridiplantae; phylum Streptophyta; class Magnoliopsida; order Zingiberales; family Zingiberaceae; genus Zingiber; species Zingiber officinale. The sequence continues at coordinate 67,110,959 of NC_056006.1, read as the reverse complement.
GCATCTCAGATCTCAGCGGCGACTCCTCTCCTTTCTTATGCTCAGTCCCTCTTCGCCAAAACCTCTTCCCTCCTCGTTGGTCTTCTTCCTCTTCCGGAGGGTGTTGTGATCAGTGTGTGATGACGACCGGTGAGGCGGCGACGTCTCCAAAGGTGGGCGTCGCGTTCTCCAACCATCTCTGGCACGTGGAATCCATGTCCCTGCATCCCTTGGGTGTTGGTCGGATCTCACACCTTAACGTCGTCATCCTCAGTGAGCCCCTAGAATCCAAGGAGAATGACCTCGTCTTCCCCTCACAAGAATTTTCCAGCCAGGCCCTTGTCTCCTCTCCCAAACAGGTGCATGTTCCTTGTACTTGAACTCTTTGGTTCGAGCTTTCTTGGGCGAATTCCATTTTGTGGGCTTGAAGGTTCCTCCTTTGTTGGACATTCCATTGTTTTTGTAAGTAAGTTTTGGTTTTGTTTAGGTTTATGTAAGTTTTATTCTTTTGTGAAAACCTGGAGATTGTGATATTTGCTATTGTTCAGAACTAGTTGTGTGCTTTTTTTCCGATTCGGAAGAATGCGAAAACTTTAAAATGGAATGTTGTTTAGTTTCTTGGATAAACTTGTTTTGCCTTTTTTCTCAACATTAATATCACATATCTTCAGTATCGGAACATGTATAAGAAATCGATAGAGGATCCAACTGGATTCTGGTCAGAGATCGCTTCCCAGTTCTACTAGAAGGAGAAGTGGAATCCGGAGGTCTACACCGAAAACATTGATGTGAGGAAGGGAACCGTCAAATTTGAGGTGAGTTGTCTTACATTTGGTGGAAAATTTTGAACTGCAAAAGACATTGACTTGCTGATAACAGTGGTTCAAAGGAGGTAGAACGAACATTAGCTATAATGCTTTGAATTGAAACATCGAAGCAGGTAATTAGAGGTTTTATTTCCCAATCTTAGAATTATTTTGTTTAGAAAAAAAATCTAAGAAGTTTTCTTTTGTTTTGATCTATATAAATGGAGTCTTCTTTAGTTGTTGATTCCTCCTTTGAGATAATAATTGTTGATTAAGAATCACCCATTGGTGGAAATGATATTGCCTGAACCAGTCACGGTATATTGAATGGAAGTGGACCATTACCATTGTGCATGCACTTTCATCATAAATGTTGGAGACTGAATGCATCCCCACAGGTGTGCTACTTCAGACACTATACATTTGGGCTCTATATTATGTTCTGATTTGAACTCGTATATAGTTTGTAATTAATACTCTCAATACATATGGTAGGATTTTGTTTTTATCTCCATTCTCCATTGCATGTATCTCTAACATTCTTATAGACAGTATCTCTACATGATACAATTGAAGAGAGAGGAGCGTGATGATTAGGAGAAAGTCAACTATGATTGAACTTCCTTAGCAAGATTAACAGATTAAATTCTGGAGTTGTTTGCATAACCAGTACTAGTTGTCTATTACAACTGTTGGAATATTTATTCTACTTGCATTTTTCCTTTTGTTATTTGTGATAGAGTTACATTATTTTTATTTATTATGATGTCTTCTGCATATGCTTTTCAAAGTTTTTGTTCCCATAGATTCGTGTTTTAGGAATAGTAATGTACCCTTATTAAAATCAGCAAAGCAATCTCTCTGTATTGTTGTAGTTCTTGGTCATCAACAAAAAATTAATAATCAAGATAATGATATTCATTCCAAAGGCCTAAACTCTAGACTAAATTCCAGAGTGCAATACTATGCATGCACAAATCATATTTAGAAACCTCTTCCATGAACCATCCAATCTAAGAAGGAATCTGCTACTGATCTAAACGTCTCCACATTGACAAACCATCATTTTCTATAAATGTTTACTTCTGATGTTAAAACCTCATCATTCTCAAAGCATGGGATTATTTAGGATAGTTCATAAGGATCACATCCCTACATTGGAATGCCATTTTTGATATTTACTTTTCATAAATCTGCTTCCATATTTTTAATCTATATGCTTGTTAAGAAAGTAGCTATGGATGGAGATGTTTTACAGGTTTTTTTTGTCATGCAAATTGAACAGCCTATTTTGTTTCCATCTGGGTTACAAGATGAGTTAGTTCCCCTTTGCACATGCAGATGCTACATTCTAAAGCTATAGAAAATAACCTAGATTGCAGATTTGTGGATTTTCCAAATGACATGCACATGGATACATGGTACTCTGGTGGTGATCGGTATTGGCAAACAATCCAGTTGTTCTTGGATCAGTATGTTACAGAGTTTAAAGAATTTAATGCTAATGCAAAGTAGGTGACCACAAGGGGGTATGTCAGATCTTCCCTATCTGTGAAATGAAATATTCTCATAAATCTGCCTACATCAAAAGTTGATAGATTGAATTTACTATTTTTTGGATAGTCACACTATTCATCTAATGTCTATCTCTATGCGGTGATTGTTGAATTATAGCAAGCAGTGAAAATTTTAGACAATTGTATGCATTTGCCACTTCTTGACATGTGCATGTCCTTGTAGATGAGGCAGCAAGGTGATCTGCAATACTTTAGACCAGTTCTTTGTGTAGTATGCAAACCAAACACCAAAGATGCTACAACAATTCTATATTTAAACGTGACCAACCAGACGTTTGGTTGAAGAGCATTGATTGCCATTTGGATGATCTAAGCTCATCTTATTACTTCATATCTTGTTCTAAACTTTGTAGAAAATGGTAAATGGTGGGAGAGTGAATAGCTGGACATGTATCAATTTTGCAAAGAATGTGCAAGATAATTTGACTAGGGGATTTTGTCATGAGCTTGCTCAGATGTGTTAGATATCAGGAATGGTATGGCTTCAACATTTTTACTATAACATATAATTTACTACATGCAACTTAATTCTTAATTATCTTATTTGAAGAAGAGCGACAGATCATTATTTTTATCTATATGTTTTATAGAATTTTCTCTAGATCCTGTGCTTCATCCTCTAATTACTCGACCTAATCATGTTGAAAGAGCGCTTTCAGCACACTATCATGATGCAATGACCATACTCCAACCTCAGGGAAAGGAGCTTGATTTGCTCATTGTAATATTGCCTGATAATGATGGTTCTCTTTATGGTATGATGTCTTTCTTGCACTTGATCTTGTTTGACACAACTTGATATTTTTGCTTGTTGACAAATATCAATTGGTTGAACCTTTTAGCTTTAATTTTTTCCCTTTCCTTGTTCACTTTATTATTATATGCCATAGTTATTACAGGTGATCAAAAGCAGATATGTGAGACTGGCCTTGGTTTAGTTTCACAATGCTGTTTGACAAAGCATGTTTTCAAGATGAGTAAACAGTACCTTACCAATGTTGGCCTCTAGATCAATGGAAAGGTGAGTACGTGGAAGGTGGATCTATTTTTTTTGTTCTGCTTTGTGTTACTAAGATATGCCATCCTTGAAATTCCAGGGGCTGTTGTCGATTCTAAGATATGCCATCCTACTGAATTTGACTTCTACTTGTGCAGCCATGCAAGCATTCAAGTAACTCATCTCACAACTAATACCTTTTGTATGATGTACTTATTTAGGTAACTATTGTAAAAATATATGTGTGTTTATTATTCTTTCAGAACAAGTTTTTTTATACATATAATAGTGTATTCCTTTTGATATCAATAGGTTGTTGATCTCCTAGTGCCTTATCAAAGGGGTAGAAAGATTGGACTTTTTGATGGAGCTGGTGTGGGGAAGACTAGATTTATTATGGAACTAATGACCAACAAGTTGGCATGAAAGAATCAGCAAGTGAGAAAGAGGATTCCAATGAAATCCTACAAGTTGAAGATTGTGATGGGACTTGGGTTGACAATAATTAAGTGCAATCCTACATGGCATGAACCATGCACCATCACAAGTTTCTAGTCTTTTGGCTATTTTTCATTAGTTGTAAATGGAGTTTATTTGTTTATTTGTATTGGGATAAATTTTATTTGAATATGAGACATGTTTCTTGTTTTGTGATTGTAATTCTTGTATAAGTAACATTTTGAATGACATTGATATAAGGAATATTCTTTCTTTTGTGATTATGAGCCTTTATTATATATTTATATTGAAATATGATATATTAGTGTTAAAAGACAATAGTTTAAAAGACAATGGTTTACAATCATTGTTGTTGTCTATCGCCCTCAAAGACAACGGTTAAAAATCATTGTCGTTGCCCCAAAAACTGTTGTAACTAGCAGCGTTATTAAAAGTGCTCTAAACAACAACGATTTTAAACCGTTATCTTTTCATTCAAAGACAACGGTTTTAAACCGTTGCAAAATTGTTGTCATTTCATTTTATGACAACGGTTTAAAACCGTTGTCGTAGCCCCCACTTTTAACAACACTATCAATTACACTGGTTTTAAAGGGCCTACGACAACGGATAAAATCTGTTGTCTTTTAATGTTTCTGTTGTAGTGTAAATAAAAATATGGCATATAACCCAGTTAAAACCCGGATAAATAAAGTGAAAGCAATCTTCTTTAACCAACCATGTACATGGAGAGTGGTTGGGCAAGGTGATTTGGAGTTTAGGATTACAAAATATGTAAAGGAACACCAATGTAGCACTGTAAGGGAAAGTGCTAATCATCAAGTCTGCTCATCTTCATTTGTAGCATCTTTTATTGAAGAGCAATTTGTTTCTAATGAACAGTACAAACTAAGTATGATTATATCTAATATAAAAGCTAGGTTTGGCATGACTATATTGTACAGAAAAGCATACATAGCTCGGGAGAAAACGATGAAAAGGTGGTTGGAGATTATGATCAAGCATATAAAGATCTTTCACTATACCTGCGTGAGTTGAGAGTCAGGGATCCTGAAACTTATGTGGCACTACACATGAATGGTAACAATAAGTTCCAGCGATGTTTTTGGACTTTTGGCACATATCGAAGAGTATTCAGGTTGTATCTATGCAAGTTGATTGGAATTGATGCCACACATCTAAGAGGAAAGTATCCGGGTGTGTTGTTGATGGTTACAGTGATCGATCGTAATGGGAATGCCCTCCTAGTTACCTTTGGAATCACTGAAGTTGAATGTGAGTCTGCATAGGAGTGGTTTTTGGAGCATACAAAGATATTCTTAGCTGTCGATACAAAGTCAATGAGCATAGTATCAGATATATATTATGGCATTATATCAGCAGTTAGGAAAGTCTACCGGACCGCACATCATGCTTTTTGTTGCTACCACATGTCTTGTAATATGGTAATAGATACTAGCAATTGGTCATCTTTAGGCTTGTTTTGGGCAGCAACACGAGCAAACACAACACTCCAGTATGATCTCATAATATAGTCCATACTTGAAAAACATCCAGATGCCCATAAGTGACTTCAGAACATTGACCCTAAAAGATGGGCTAATATACACTTTAATAAGAGAAGGTACACAATGCTAACCACTAATTGTGTAGAGAGTTTAAATGCTTTGTTCAAGTATACACATGAACTTCCCATAAACATAGTAATTGATAATACCTAAAGAAAAGTAGCTCAATGATTCTATAACTGGAGGGAGGAAGGCTCGAAATGGGAGGGTGCTTTGACACCTAATGCTACTATAGAAATGGATTTAAGGAGAGATAAAGCTAGACCATATAAAGTCTACTCCTACTCTCAATCTGAAATTGAAGTAGAGACTCGAGGTGCTTCATACATTATTGATTTAGAAAGAAAATATTACAACTACGGAGAATTTCAAAATTCTGGATTACCTTATTCACATGCTATTGCTATAATCATTCATCGGAACATGGATACACTCCCGTATTGTGAGCATTATTTTCATTCACAAAATTGGAAGGACACTTACATGGATCGTATTTATCCTTATCGAAGCAAGGAATTTTGTCCTTGTGGTGTAAACAACTTTATAGTTCTATGTCCCCATAGCCTTGTGCAACTCGGTAGGTGAAAGAAGACACGGATTGAGTCGAAACATAACAAGAAGATAAAAATCAAATGCAGCCGCTGCAAACAACTTGGTCATAATTGAAGGACTTGTACAATGTCGTCAACCCCTGCTAATTGACTTAATGCTATATGTATACATGAATATTTTATAAGTAGGAATATTATGCTTGATTTATATATTTTGTATGAAGGCAGAATGGATCCATATCTTTTGTATGTAATACATCCATATATTTTTTTTACTGGTATATGTTTGCATGAATTTGAAAATAAACAGTTGTGTTGAGTTTTGTAAATATTATATCTCTGACACGAGAAGTGTTAATTGTCTAGATATTTCAAAGTGGGTGCTTATAAATTGGGTTTTATCTGTAAATTATGACTAAATTAAGATAAGTTTCAGCTAGAACGTGTCAGACCCACGGTGGACCTAATATAGGACCATATTAAGCCCAACAATGGGCTTGATATGAAAAAATATCAGGCCCACGGTTATTCCTGATGTGAGAATTATATAGTTGAATAATTTCCTGAATAACAAATAGAGTTGTAAATTGAGTTTCAACTCTAAGTTATGACTTAAAAAATAGGGTTTTATTGTGCTTGCAAGTTAAAACTCGAAAGTGTGTGTTGTTCACTGAATTCCAGCAAGTGCACTGTTTCGTGCCAAATGACACGACATAATAACTTCATTGACAGTGGTTAGAGCCTAGGTTTGACATCATATCTACCTTCTCCTCACTCAACCCTTCCCATTGATTGATATTTTGGTGAAATCTGACTACCCTAGATCCATCAGTGGGTTTTGGTCAAAATCCACTAATGGACCTAGAGAGGTTAGATTGCGCCCAAATCAATTCCTATGGCTTTCTTATACATCAAGGACTCCAATGGTGCCATCTATTATTGATTTAGATCTCTCCGGAGGTGATATATCAGGCCTGACATGATTTACATAACACATCTCCTTCAGCGCATCTCCTTAGGTCAACTAAATTGCGAGCGAGGCAAAAACTTGACATCAAGAACCTCCTATGGCTTAGGACTATTATCATCTTCTTTCTCAAATGTACGTTGTAACACCCACAAAATTATAAAATAAGTATATGGGTGTTATTTGCTTTAGAGCATAAAAGAAGAATCAAAAGAAAAAGAAATAAGAGAAATAAAAAGAAGAGGTGAAGGTTTGAACCTTGAACCTCTCACAAAGGATAGAAATAAAGTTATGTATGATAACCACTAGGATAATGAATAACATATGAATGGAAAATGATGGGAATTGTAGTTAAAGGTGAGGATATGATTAAGTGAGGGAACAAGAGAAAATCAAGTAGGTTTATTGCTCTTGTTTACCTCTTGGTTAAGAAAAGGAGTAAGCAAAAGACAAGTTGTCTTTCTTCCTTTTCCTTCTCTATTTTCGTGGAGTTTAAGAGAATAATGAAGATAAGAATTAAGGGAAAGGAATGAGGACATATTCTCATTAGAAAAATACATGCATGAATTGAGGAAAAAGGGAAGCAAAGTTCATCTTTGTATCTTCCACCCACTTGGCATAAAAAGGAAAGAAAGGAAAGGATTTCATTTTTCTTCCTTCTCCCTCACCATTGCTGAAACTAGAAGCCCTCCTCCCTCATCTCCACAAGCCAAGTTTAGGTTTCTCCCTAAGAGGAAACTAAATTACAAGAAGGAGCCTTCAAGGTGCACCCTTCCAAGCAAGAGAAATCAAAAGGAGTGCTAGCCTCCTTCCTCTTCACCAAGGGTACCATTTCTTTAAGGATTAACAAGGGAACACTAGGTAAGCTTCCCCTTACCTGTGGTACAATAGTTTATATGGTTTTCCATGAAGATAGATCGCTTAAAAACCTAAGGTTTGCTTTATGAGAATTTCGGCCAAGACAAGAGGAAGTGTTTAAGAAAATTGTAACTAGATATGCTTATTATTTATTTTTGTGACATGTATCTTATATAAGAGGTTAATCTAAGGTTTCCATGCTAGAATGAACAATGAAAACTTAGATCCATGAACCCTAGACTCTCGGCCAAGCATGAACAAGAGGACTAGGTAAGCTTAAGACTCAAACTAAGCATGTTTCCTTATTCTTGTGTTATGTACCCTATGATAATGATGTTGTTAATTTTTTCTCTTACTTGTATGTTGTTTGAAACTCCATTTCCATGCTCATGAATGTTCGGCCATGGAAGAACTAAAGGCCTAGGAGAGTTTTAAACCTAAAAACTAAGCATGCTAAGATTTTTCCTAAGACAAGATATGAAGCTATAATGTTATGCCATGATTGTATGTTGATTATGAATCCTATTACATGCTTATGAAGATTCGGTTATGATGAGATATGAAGTATAGGAAAGTTTAATCCAAGTCTAGGAGGCTCATGACCTTCTTGATAAAATGATATGAAACTAGTTGATGTTCTTATGGTTGCTTGTTACATAGAAGATTGGTTACATGTAACTTTCGGCCACACTAAGTTTTGAAGCTAGGATGCTTAGATTTTAAACTAAGTTTACCCATGTTGTTCCTTGTAATGTTGCCATGAAAATTGTGTAGGGTTTCCATGCTTTTAGGCCATATGAAAAACAAAACCAAGCTCACATGTTTCGACCACCCTTGGGTTAAAGGCCTAGGAAAATTTAGAACCCAACTTATATATGTTCATAATGTTTCTTGTGATAAGTGCTATGAAATGTAGTTGTGGTTTCCATGCTCTTGTGCCCCTAGAAACTTAGTTCCATGCTTGATATGTTTCGGCCACTACTAGTTTAAAGGCCTAGGGAAATTTAGAACCCAACTTGTATATGCTTATGATGTTCTTGTGATATATGCTATGAAATGTAGTTGTGGTTTTCATGCTCTTATGTCACTAAAAATCTAGTTCCATGATTGATATGTTTCGGCCACCTTGAGTTAATGGGTTTAGGAAGTTTGGAATTTAAAACAAATGTGCTTATGATGTTCCTCATGAAAATGTATAAGATATTGGCTTAAGGTTCAACACTTTCATGCTACTTGTAACCTAGAAGAGACATGCTAGGGTTCGGCCATGATAAGGTTAGAAGCTTAAGGAACTTAGAACCCAAACTAAACATGCTTAAGTTGTTCCTTAAAAAATATGATATGATATGTGTTTAGGGTTTACATGTTTGCATGTTGCTTAGAACTTGATTGCTCTTCATGAAGGTTTCGGCCATGAAAGAATTAGAAACCTAGGAGGGCTTAAAAATTTAGGTTAACATGCTTATGACCTTTCTTATGCTAGTATGTGAAGATATCATGAGATTTTTTTATGTTTGTGTGTTGTCTAGAGATCATGCCCTACTCATGACTTTCGGCCATATGGGTTTAGTGACCTAGATGTACCTCACATGCTATGTAATGAATCAAGAAATGTTATTTAATGATTCCATGAATGGTTATGTCTTCTTATGATAAGTGATATACTCTTTTATGTATGCTTATGATCCATGTATGTGCTATGTGCCCAATTATGCATGCTTTATGATATGATAAGATGACATGTTCATTATGCAAGCTTATGATCCATGCATGTGCTGTGTGCCCAAATATGCATGCTTTATGATATGATAAGTGATATGTTCATGATGTACGCTATGATTCATGCATGTGCTGTGTGCCCAAATATGCATGCTTTATGATATGATAAGTGATATGTTCATGATGTACGCTATGATTCATGCATGTGCTGTGTGCCCAAATATGTATGTTTTATGATATGTTAAGAAACATGATATGCATGAAAGGATAAGAACTATGATATGTATGACATGCTATTTTACTTTATGTATGGCTTGTACCAAGGGTGGGCTCCATAAGCGCCCCGGGGTCGATGGACTAAGAAACGGGCCTCGTTAGGGATGGGCTCCTAAGTGCCCCTAGGTCGATGGACTAAGAAACGGGCATAGTATGTATGCCTTGTAGGGTTCAAGACTTGCTACCTTGGGCCTACATAGGACGCGCGCATTTATGTATGTGGTACAAGTCGGGGCCCTAATCATGTTGAGATTATGTTTAAGTATGTATATTATAAGTTTTCAAAAGACATGTTGCATATGTTGCATGATGTATGTTTAGGAATTTACCTTGCTATACTCTATGATTATGCCATGATATTTATGATGATGTTATGCTATGTCAGGATACATTTGATGATCACGTTATATTATGCCATGTTACTTTATGTTATGTTACGATATGCCATGATATGCTGCTTGATATGATAAATTTGTCTTTGTGCCTCTTGACTTGTGATTTTAATATGCTTTACGGTTTTTGTGAGTAGGAAAGGAACTTACTGAGCCATGAGTGCTCACAGCTTACTTTCTTGTACCACAGATAAAGGCAAGGAATGGATGTACTAGGGGAGTAGCAGGAGGGGCTAGAAGGATGTGTGTGGTAGTGGATTGGCTAAAGGAAAAGACCTGCTTTTGTTTAATAAGAAATATGCCATGTTGATATTTTTACTTTATGACTCCATGACATTAAGTATGTGTTTGGGTATTGAGACTTAAAAATTATGATGGGTATGCTATGTGGTTCTTTTATGTCTATGGTAATGTTAAAGTAAGAAAAGTTTTTTTTAAATTCTCTAAGTAAGACTTCCGCTGTATTAAGCATGTATGTGTCCAAGTAACCCCCGTCGCCTTAGCAGGAGGGGCGGGGCGTTACATACGTAGCTCCAATGGTTATTTAGTTTTTATTTCGCCTGGGGTTATCGTTAGTGTTTAGGGCGACCAAATTCATTTTGATTGTGATTGCTGGTTTATGCTTGCTATGCTTGCTCAATTTGGGATGACTTCAAAAACAGAGTCCTCAAGTGGAGGTGTTGCTCGACCTAGTTATCCTAGTTATGTAAACAGAGGGCACAGTAAAAAAATGAATTGGAAAAGTAACCATTTTCATTTCACAGAATATATTTCTTCTGTTCAACTGACATCACAACAAGAACAGTTGATTCGAAGCACACCCTTCTCGTGGGTCCTCAACCTCACTAATTTTTCTTATGTAAGAGTTGTGGTCCAGAATATGTTTGATAATTGGAATTTAGAGGAACACAGCTTCATCTTCCATGGGAAAAAACTACACTTCACAAAGGTTGATGTTGCATTGATTCTAGGCCTACCCGACAATAGAGACATAGTTCCACTTGATTTAAATGAGGCATCCAGCCTACTGTACATGGAGGTTTTCCAAAAGTCTAATTGTTCTGCCAAGTATTTGGAGGAACTCATAACAAAGTCAAGATCAAATGACAAGTTTTATTGTCAACTTTATATTCTCTATTTTTTTACAACTATTCTATTTTGTGGTACTAGTAGCGTTGCTAGATTACCTATGCTATCCCTAATTGACTGCCTAGATGATTTTGACAACTTAGCCAAGTTTAACTGGTGTAATGTGATTTACAGTTTTATGGCTCCTCAATTAGAGGCCATTTGTTTGGAGGTTACATTGAGGCCAAAACCACAAGTTGCTGATTCAACCCCTAAGGCCCTCTTGCTAAAGGGATTTCCAACTATATTAGTGGTAAGTTAGATTATATATGACTCACAATATTTGGTCTGAATTATTTTTTATTCATTATAATGACATTACAGGTATGGATGAATGAGCACATCTGTTTTATTAATCCAAATCATCCTAAAGTATTTCTTAGAATCATTCGATGGAGTTGGCCTAACTATCACGTTGACACGGTAAAAAAGATGATAGACTATATGAGTGTTGAGAAAATTGTTGTAGAGTTAATTCCGACATAGTATGAACTAATTTTGGTACCAGATTGGTCTCCTCCAACTTAAGGACTTGATATATTAGGCCAAGGTTCTTCACATTAGGGTCAAGAAGGTCTATTGCATTGCCTAGAGAGTTTCAATGTAGTGAGTGCAAGGAAAAGGCAGAACATATTGAAAATTTAAATCAACAACTAAATACTATTGTTCAAAGTTTGAAGGATGTTAAAAGGGAGATGGCCATGACCATAAAGGAAAAGGATAATCTCTTATCAACAAAAGATAAGTTAATTGTGTTAGCGCTGGGAATTCCATTCTGTGTAAATCCCCTGTACAAAAAATTGTACAAGTACAGGAACTTTCCCTAGCAACTCACATGCTCGATCAGACATGTGTTTGATCAATCAAGTAAGTTCTTGATTGATCAAAGTGCACCTTGATGGAAGCACAAGATCGCTAGCCTCTTGTGTTGGTGTTTAGGATCCATTCAAAGAAAAATAAACTAATTGCCCTATGGAATAAGAATTAGTTGTACCTTTCTTCGTATGCTAAGACCTCTTGATCTTCTGCTGTATTCCTCTCCTCTTCTTGGATGTCGTGTGGGCGACGATCTACCAAGACAAAAAACCCAAACCTTTTCTTCCTTTCCAAGCCGCCTACCACCAAAGAATGTAAAGCAAAAGGGGTGCCTCCTTCTTAAAGCCGCCGACCACCAAGGTGGAAGCAAGGATTGCCGCCGACCCTATGGGTTGAAGGTGGATGCTGCTTCTTCTCCTTTCTCTCTTCTCTTCCTCTTGTCTTCTTGCCTTCGGCCACAAAATATGTGGAGGCTAGAATTGCTGCCGACCCTAGCAAAAACAACTAGGTGCCGCCGACCCTAGAGGGATTGAGGAGAATTGTGGAGAGGAGATATTAGAGATTAGGTTATTATTTAGGGAGCACCTCCTACTATTTTTTTATAATCTTTGCTAGTGGCTAAAAAGGAAAGATTCTAAAAGAATTCTATTTTTAAATAAAATTTCCTTTTTTTATTCCTATTATGGATGGTTACAAAAAGGAAAGATTTTAACAAAATTAAAATCTCTCTTTTAAGCCATTGTAAATAATTATAAAAGGAAATAATTTTTAACAAAATTCTATTTTAAATAAAATCTTCCTTTTATTACTATTATGGTCGGCCCCTTGCTTGGGCACCAAGTAAGGTTTGACCGACCCTCATCTTGGGCACCAAGCAAGGCTTGGCCGGCCTCTTGCTTGGCCAGGAAGTAAAAATAAAATGGGTGAATACGAGGCTTTATAGAGACTACAATAGGGACTGAGAGGAGGAATTGGTTTTGGTTGTGCTCAATAGTCCTGCTCAATACACACATAGTGTACTAGTGTAATTTTATAGTCAAGATAAACTAATACCTAATTACACTACAATCGTTCCAATGGTTTGTTCCTATCCATCTTGGTCGTGAGCTACTGTTTTTAATTTATAAGGAACTGATAACGTGATTTTCTGTGTGACACAACACACCATGTTATTTACAATATAAATTAAATGGACAACTGCATATATATAAATATAAAATGCAAACTTTTGACCAAAGTGATTCTCATTTCAAAATATCTCAAAAATAGATGTTCATACAAAATCTAAACATATAGAATACATCCCAACAAATTGTTGATGTCGAAAGCAAAATCAAAGAGCTCCAAACTAAGTTGCAAATGAAGGAATATGAAGACACACAAGCAACCCCTATCACGGATAAAGAGGTCATATCGCCAACACATACAAGAGTAAAGAGGGTAGCCAGTAAGATTGTGAGGCCCCTACCAATAACATTTGAACAAGAGACCAAAGGAAAGAGAACTGATAGAAAAGTTATATCTGAAGGTATAGGGAAAGGCAAAGAGATTATTCAACATGTAGATTTAGTAGCTGTTGTCATATCAACTGTAAGTTCCACCTTTTCTTCAAGTCAACAAATCAAATGTACTCATCTTCAGGAAGTCAAAAATCAAATATTAAAGGTAGGGTTTCAAGACATATTGAGAAAGAATTAGGATGAATAAATAGGGTGAGAAAAGCATACTCATCTTTTAATCCTTAATGACATTTTTTTCTATGAATTTGGTTAGCAGCGAAGAGAGCTTTCAAGAAGAATAAAAACCTATTTATAGCATATGCATTATTGAAGATTAGTCAATTAAAGTATGTTAGTTGGTAGAGTAGTTGCATCATTACATAAAACATTAATGATTTATGGAGTTTAATAATATTAATAGTTGAAAATTGTTACTATGTTTTTATTGTTTATGAAGGGTTACGACGCTTCCAGTCTGGTCCAACTTAATTTTCTCACTAGATATAGAAGATTTATTTACAATCTTTGATTGGACTAAGTGGACACATGGTGATTATATCAATGCATATTTTTCAATTATCGCACATGAAGCCAAATCATGTGGAAAAGAGTTCAAAGTTAAGATTATTTGTGATCTAACAAGTTTGAAAGAGATTGCAGGAAAGTCCTAAGTGTTCTTAGGCAAAAGTCCTAGCTGTGGTTAGGCAGGTGGAAAACCCTAGGAGGTGGTAAACCTAGGTCTTAGGGGGTGGTAATCCTAAGCGGAAAGTCTTAGCGGGTCGAGTGCTACGGGCAAAATCCTAGAGTCGGGGACTCTAGGTTGAAATCCTGGTGTCGCGAACCGGGTGGAAGATTGGATGGGTCGTGGAGCGGACGCCCAGCATGAAGAATGAAAGCGTCGGGCGCTGAGCAAAAGTCTAGTCATTCTAGAGGATCGGACTGGCAATAGGTAACTTCTCCTGAGAGGAGTAGGTGAGGATGTGCTTCCCAAAAAGGGAACAGTAAGCGTCAGTTTGACTTAGAGTTTCGACGAAACTCAAAGTTAGAACCGGACAGTCAAAGGCTGTCAAATTTCAGTTTATATATATTGTTTTATGCTTGGAGTAACTTTATTTTGTAAAAAATAAAAGGCTGAAAAAAGCTGGTCCGGGCGCCCCAAGCTGGTCCGGGTGCTCTAAGTCGGTCCAGGCGCCCAGAACCTAAAAGTTATCTACAAGCTTATGTGGTGCACACAGAGTGGTCGAGCCACGTGGTCCATGTGCTCGGAGGGGTTCCGGGCGCCCGGAACAGCCTATAAAAGTTAGCTTCAACCAGAAGCTTTAGAACAATACAACGAACAACTTTTGCTTCTTCTAGTTGCTCAGAAAATGCTTCCACGATGCCCAAAAGCTCCGATGATGATTCTTCTAGAAGATTTTCTCATACAGAGTTATCAGTATTATTTTCATTTAAAAGTTCCTTGTACTACAATTGTAATCTTTTTGTACTATTTTGAATTGATTAGTGATTGACCATCGAAAGCACTCTTATGTGTGGGCCTTGGAGTAGGAGTTGCCACAGACTCCGAACCAAGTAAAATCCTCGGTGTTTGCATTGTATATTTAATTTTCTGCTGCGTGTTTACTCTAAACGAACGAATTAGCCACGAGCGCTATTCACCCCCCCTCTAGAGCTTTCAATACTACAATTGGTATTAGAGTGGAGTCACTTCGAATTGGTGAAACCACCATTCAAGCAATTTTTTTATTGTAATTTTTAATTTTTCAGAGTCAATCGGAATCGGTAAAATTACCGCCTTCTGATTTGTTTTATCGACGAGTATTTTTTCTCGGAGTTGGTGCAACCACTACTCGAGTTTTGCTTTCTTATTCCTGCACTACTAATGCAAGACCACGTCTTGGAATCTTTGCTTTTTTTTTTCTTGTGTGTGAGATTCTATGGCTTATCAAGAAGGCTATAGCATAGCTCGCCCACTTCTCTTCTCCGGCGAAGACTTCACCTACTGGAAGGGCCGAATAGAGTACTACCTCCAAACCCAACTCGAGATGTGGATGATCATCAAAACCGGCATTTCACTCCCACTCAACGGCACGGGAAAACCAGTATCATGCGAGAACTGGGATGCAAGTCTGATGAAGAAGGTCGAGGCCAACGCCAAAGCGACGTGCACTCTTCAATGTGGTTTAACAAAGATGGAGCTAAATCGAGTTGGTCCATTCTCAAGTGCCAAAGACTTGTGGGAGAAGCTAATTGAGTTGTATAAAGGGACCTCCGATACTAAAGTAAGTAAAAGAGATCTACTTTTGAATAAATTATATAACATAAAATTGCAGGATGGTGAATCGGTAAGTCAATTGCACGCACGCATCCAAGACCTCCTCAATGACCTCCACACAATTGGATAGAAGGTGGAGAATCGAGACATAATAAGGTACGCACTAAATGCTTTTCTGAGGAATACATTGTGGGCATCAATGGTAGATGCATACAAGGTATCTAAGAATTTGTCGTTAATTAAATTAGATGAACTATTTACTAAATTTGAGTTACATGAGCAGACTAATACTACTAGGGTCGAGAAAGGTATTGCCTTGATTACAAGAACGAGCAGAACCCAGGAAGCAAAAATAAGGTGCAAAACTGAACTCAAGTCCGAAGAAGAACCAGACTCAGAAGATGACGACGACAAAATAGCAGCCGAACTCGTCAAACTTGTACGGAAGCTCTACAAGAAGAAGAAAGGGTTCACCAAGAAAGACATCAAGAAGGTAATTCAATCCAAAACGATGCAATCAAGTCAACAAGTAAAGACCGAAGTCACCTGCTACGACTGCAACAAGAAAGGGCACATCAAAGCCAATTGTCCTAATCAAAAGGAAATAAAGAAGCAAAGGAAGAAGAAAGCACTGGAGGTAACTTGAGATGAGACTTCTTCAGAAGACTCCGACGAAGAGCTAGAACAGACAAGCTTCCTCGCGCTTACGACCCTGAAATAAATTGACGAATCAGAAATCGTGAGCAAATAAAAAACCGAGTCCAAGCGAAGCCACAAATCTGTATCTATTTCCGAAGGGTCTAACCCCACTATAAGATCTTCTCAGTTAGACAAATTACATAATTTAGTTAATTATCTTATGTGTAAGTTAGTCAAATCCAACCTCCGGGTCAAGTCACTCTAAAAGGAGGTAACACTCCTTAAGGAGGAGTCTAAACTAAGTTCTTTGACTGAGCCAGTTCAAAATGGAAGTTCAAATCAAGTCCAACAACTTGAGGAAAAAAATTCCAATTTGAAAACTCAAGTTAAAGAACTTAAGGACATGTTGGAACGGTTTACCTTGGGTTCCAAGAATCTAGATCTGATTCTTGGAAAACAAAGAGTCATATACAATAGATCTGGACTTAGATTTAAGGCTAAACGAAAATACAAGTCTTACTTATCACTTGTAAATAGAATTAATAGAAAAATAGTCGAAGCATGGGTCCCTAAGTTGAACTGGTTAATCAAGTTGAATTTGGTCAATATTGGATCCCAAAGGATCAAATCCATTACCTTGATAGACCCTATTGTTGGGATGTATACTAAAAGTCTAGCTTTTTGTATGAACATAAGAATCACATTGGTCAAATGTCTGCATTTATGTTAAATGTAGTTGTCCATTTAATTTATATTGTAGATAACATGGTGTGTGGTGTCACACAGAAGATCATGTTATCAGTTCCTTATAAATTATAAATAGTAGCTCACAACCAAGATGGATTGGGACAAACCATTGGAATGGTTGTAGTGTAATTTGGTATTAATTTATCTTGACTATAAAGTTACACTAATACACTATGTGTGTATTGAGCAGGACCATTTGAGGTTGTTTCTTTTTATACTGACTGCATAAAATAACAAAACCTCTGTTATTATAGATATGCATACTCTTAATCCCAATATAATAACACTCACATATACTTAGTATTTATTTCTTTAATTTATCAATGGGTGAGATTTAGTTCATTAAATCAATAGGCCCTATAAGTTGGGAAATGATATTATTTATATGGTGTGTTGTTGATTATAGAAGAAAATTGTATCCTAGTAATCTAGGTTGATGATGTCTCCTTGAGGAGCTCATCAGGATTGTCATGTAAACCCTGCAGGTGGACTTAGTCCGACATGATAATGAAGTTGAGTGGTACTACTCTTGGAGCTAGATATTAATTAAATGAGTTGTCAGTAACACATTTAATTAGTGGATATTCAATATCTTAAACACAGGGAGACTAACACACTCATGATAAGAAGGAACTCATAATGTAATTTGGGATTGGTACGGTAGTTCAATAATAACTCTTTAGTAGTATGAGTTATTATTGATGAACTTGAGTTGGGTGTTCGGGGCGAACACAGGAAGCTCAAGCTCATCAGGGGACCAAATAAATTTCTCCTCTCGGTCCCTGTTGTAGCCTCTATAAAGCCTTGTATCCACCCTAAGCCCATCTTCCAGTCCATGTTGTGGTCGACCAAGCACATCTTGGTGTCCAAGATGTGGCCGGCCAAGTCCTTCATGGAGCCCAAGTAGGGGCCAGCCAAGCCATGCTTGGTGACTAAGCATGAGGCCAACCAAAGTAAAAGGAAAAGGAAGTTTTTGATTAAAAAAAAAAAATTGTTAAAATCTTTTCTTATTGTAGTTGATCCTGTCTGAGAAGCTAGACAAAACGGAGAGCTGGGAGAAAAAACCTACTGTTGATGGAGAATAATACCTATGGAACGCCGATCCGATAAACCCAAAGCGGATCCTAGAAGATGAAGCCACAAGAGTGCCCTCTCGATGCAAGATACCAATAGTGATGAAGAGATCCGATCGAAGAACACCCAGATTGGGAGCTCCCAAAGCTTCCTGCGCACAAGAGACCAACCAACACTACCGTCAGTGACCTAAGACCGGGGTGGGAATCCCTGGCTAGGCCCTCCGACACTCAAATCAGTGATCTGTCTCGGTGTGGAAGAAGGAGGAAGAAGATGAATAGTAGTTGAAAAATTAGGGTTATGAATGTGCGCAATGATGTGAACTTACCTTGCCAACGGAGAGGATTCCCCTTTTTATACCACTTCATATAACCTCCGTAGTCATGAAATGGACCCCGGTTTGTTAGAGTTTGTTATGCGATGACGTAAGCTGCATACTTGTGGTAAATGACTTTTAAGGAATCTTTTTTGTACCCCAGATATACCTTCTTTGTCATCTAGTACCTGCAAAATAGCCTAAAAACACATTTCCCGCCAAAGTATATAACGCCTGTTATACAATCATGTACTGCAAATATCTTCATTAACTATTTTATTTAAAATATCTACTTCTATCCTGTTCCATAGGTCCTTTAAAGTGTTTCTATCATTCCTACTTGCCCCTCCTGTCTTTGCCCTGTCATAGATAGCTTAATGTACCAATGTTCCTTGTATCAGTCAGAACTGGGCCTAGCTAGGTTTGACCAATTATTGTTACCTCTCATGAGGCTCCTGGGGGCAGTGCTCGTCCGAGCTTCTTTATTTATTATTCTAGCTAGCATTGGGCTATATTTTATTAAATATCTTTTCATGGTATTAGTCAACCCGACCGATATTGACCTTCCTTCTTAAAGGTATGTTTCGATTGATACTAGTCTACTCATTCAGAAGTATATCCCGGCCGATATTGGCCTACCTCCTTTGAGGCATATCCCGGCCGATATTGGCCTACTCCCTTTGAGGCCTATGCTGATCGATATGGGTCTTCCTTCTTGGAGGCATATCTCGGCCGATATCGACCTACCTCTTTTGAGGTATATCTCGGCCAATATTGATCTTCTTTCTTAAAGGTATGTTTCGATTGATACTAGTCTAATCATTCGGAAGCATATCCCGGCCGATATTAGCCTACCTCTTTTGAGGCATATCCCGACCGATATTGGCTTACTCCATTTGAGGCATATCCCGACCGATATTGACCTTCCTTCTTAAAGGTGTGTTTCGATTGATACTAATCTACTCATTCGGAAGCATATCCTAGCCAATATTGGCCTACCTCCTATGAGGCATATCTCGGCCGATATTGGGCTTCCTTCCTGAAAGTATGTCTCGATCGATATTGACCTACCTCCTTTGAGGTATATCCCAGTCGATATTAGTCTTCCTTCCTGAAAGTATATCTCGATTGATATTGGCCTACCTCCTTTGAGGTATATCCCGGTCGATATTAGCCTACCTCCTTTGAGGTATATGCTGATTGATGTGGGTTTGCTCCCTTGGAGGCATATCCGGCCATTATCGGTCTATCTTCTCTACTTGGTTATTTCCTCTTCCCTCCTTACCGGGGATCCATGAAACCTAACCCATATCACTAGCTTTCCCTTCAAGTCTAGTCGAAGGAGGTGTAGACGACTGACTAGACACAAGTCTGATTTTGTTTTTTCCTACCCGTGACTTTGCCACAGGTATTGAGATGACCTTACAGATTTTATGTACAGCTATCTTGTGAACCTGAGTACAGTGATCCCGTGAACCTTGGTACAGTGATTTCTTAGGTCCTTTGATCCTTTAAATAGGGCTATAACCCTTCTCCTTGTTCATCATCCAACTCAGTTCTTTTCCTTCCGTACTGGTCTTTCCTGTTAAGAGTATGGCCTTGGATCCCCCTCTTTGGGGGCAACTTTTGTTGGACAAGGCAAGATCTATATGTGAGTTCATTCAAGTTTTTACTTCGGCTAACTCTAGGGTTCAAGGAACCTTCCCAAAAAACATCGTTTCTCGAGGTCTAGAATTTTCATCCAAAGGTGCCAATGTTCTGAAGGCTCAAGAAACTTCATAGAGGTTTTTGTTACTCATGGAGGACCAGCTAAATAGCCCATGGATGTTGCTACAAACGCGTAGCCTATGTTGCCCTTGGGCTAGGATTGGTTGCTCTAGTTGCAGAACTCTGGGGCTCGAACAGGGGAGAGGCTCTTTCAGTCACCTCTTCATCATGGTCTAAATAGATCCATCCCCTTTCCCTTGCCCTTGAGTCTTTCTGCTGCATAGTTTTCTTCATCCGGGGTAAAATATTGCCACTTATGTGCCTTGACAAGCTCAGACGGGCCTCCTGTGCATTAAGTAAAATGTTTCCACTTCTGCTCCATGGTAAGTTTGACTCCAGTGGGACTGAAATTTTCCAAGCATCTCGAGGGCTTATGTGTGTAATTTTTGTTATCTGTGTGAGGTTTAATGTTCTGAGGGGAAATGTAATGTTATGTACTTGACCAGATTCTAAGTGTAACAACAATCTTTTATATTGAATCAGGTAACTCTATTGAATCCTTCTAATCCATAAGAATAAAGGTGATGTTGTGCTCATTACCCCTTCGTATATCCTATGTTTCGTTATCTCGACAAATATTTTTCATTTATCATGACCACAGCTATCTTGACTGCTGGAATACTTTCTTATAACTAACATTATACCGACCAACATTAGCTTGTTGATCGCAAATAATGTTATTTAAACCAATGTTATACTTGTCTAACCTAGCAGAAGTTATGTCAGCCGATATAAAATTATCTTGATCAACGCTAGTTTGTATTTAATTTAAAATCTGTTATTCGCCTAAATCACTATCCTTAAATGTACTTGTCCTTAGCCTGGACTTAGTCAAACTCAGTCTCTCTTCCTTTATTATGCCTAGTTAATTACGTCTCCTTTCAATACTTCCTGATTGGTGATTGACTCTACCTCGGGTGAGAGAATGTTGGAAGCGTACAACGAGGTGTTACCAACCCCCAGCGTGATCCGATCTGTCACATCCAGTATAAATGTTTCTTTATGACTATATGACACATACTTTCTCTTACTGCCACATCATGTACACCTTTGCCTTTTCCCTATGATCCTCAGCGTTTGCTGAGATAAAAACATTTTGATCTGACGATGGCTGTGTGTTTTTCAAACCCTAAACCCTTTGTCTTCTTTTCAACTTTGTCTCTTCTTTTTTCACCTTAGCATTCTCCTTTTGCTGTAGTTTGTGACCAAACCTCATGCTCATCATTTCTCGGCGATCTCCTTTCTTGCTTTCAGTAAGTAATCTGTTGTTTTGCTAGCCTCTACTCTTGTCTATGGCTGAGGAAGCAATTGCTCCTTGGTATGTCCACATGTCTTCTTCCTTTGATAAAAGTGCTAGGCTCACCATCCGTCATCAATATGAAATTCCCCGGGAGTATGACATCATAATCCCAAAACCAGATGATCGTCCTCATCGCCCTCCTGCTAATTGTGTGACTTTTTTCAAGGATCAGTTGATAGGAGGTTTAAGGTTTCTCATTCCTCCTTTCCTGATCGAAATAAGCCAGTATTTTGATATTCCTCTTCAACAATTTGCCCCCAACGCCTTTCGTTATCTATGTGGTGCTTACATGTTATTTCGTCTGCGAGATATTCCTCCTACTCCTCAAAATTTCTTCATGTTTTCTTATTCCAAGTGTTCGAAACCTGGTGTTTTCTTATTTCAGTCACGAACTAAAATGGTTCTTTTTGAGGATATGCCCTCGTCTCTTAAAGCTTGGAAATCCCGCTTTTTCTTCATAAAGTTTCCCGGACCCATTCCTTGGTCTTATGCTTGGAAATCCTCCTTACCTTCTTTGCCTGATATCAGAGAATTCCATCTCCATTCTTCTTTTCCTATTTATTGTGAAAAGTTGTTAAATCGTCGACTTTCTATTCCCAAATGGCTGAAAGTCAATCTTCTATACTTGTTCGGCCTAAACCCCGTCAAACCTGATACACAAGTCTCTTTAGGTAAAACCTTGTTTCTTTCTTCTTGATTTTAACTAACTAAACTATTTTTCTTTTCTATGTAGTGGAGAGCTTTTATGACGCTTTGATTGATGAAGAACTACGTCTGGAGGAGGACACAATTCACGCCAAAGAAGCAGAGCTTCTGACTGCTATTACTCCGCCACCTTCAATTGAAGAGCCGACTCCTTTAGTTGAGGTACCCAGCTCTTTGGGAGTTCTTGAAGCTCTTGAGGCTCCTAAAGGTCTTCCTGCAAAAATCCCTGCTGTTTCTTTACCCGCTGTTACTTGTCCAGTGGCTGCTGCTACCTCATCATCCGCCCCTCTTCCTATCGTTGAACTCACGTCTTCTGGCAGCCCAAGTAAATTGATAGTTGAAATTGCTACCAGCAAGCGTCCGGGGTGCAAACTTACTAGAGTTCCTCCGTCAAAAAGGAGGCTTATCCTTCCTGCTAACGAACGGGTTTCAGAAGGTTTTGTTCCTGCTGACCTTCCTTCTGACGTCCTACGTTGGTCAAATTTTACCCTTCTCTTAGTTTTCCTGCCTCACCTTTCTCCAATGCCAATGCTTCTAGCGATGTCTCTTTCACCTTTCCATTGTCTATTCCAGCGTCCGGATCTTTACCCTCCTCACCTTCTTCTTATTTAGTCTTTGCTCCTCCATCTATTCCTACTTCCTCCTTCTCTGCTGGTTCTTCTACTATTCCTGTCCTCCCCATATTTCTAGGAGGTTCTTTCGCCAGCGCTTGGGATGAAGTTCGTCCCATTTTTGAAGAACTCACTACTCCCGAAACAATTGATCGTTTCTCCCATAATGAGAATCAGGTATGTTTGCTAACGTCTACTTTCTATCTCTTTAGCGATCATCTTATGACCCTTTATTATATTTCTAGCGATGGATAGAAAACATGGGCTTGTCTCGGCTGATGCACAATTTATACAACGAGAACAAGAAGCTGAGATCTGAGAATGATAAGCTGAGACAACAGGTTACTGAGTTATCTTCTGCCTCATTTTCCACTGCTACCAAGAAACACCTTGAAGCTAAGATTGAAAATCTTCAAGCAAAATTCCAATCAGCCACGGATCTTAACCAAGAATTAACTTCCAAAATCGGCGAACTAAAGGTTGATTATGAAGCGGAATTGGCTGAAAAACTCAAAGTCCTGCAGCTGAAGGAAGATGAAATAACTTCTTTGAACACCTCCCTTAATTCAGTTAAAATCGAGGTTTCTGTTAAAGAAAACGAACTGAAGACTTCCCAAACGGCTCTGGTGGTCTACAAGGCGAACGAAGATACTCGTTACAAGGAACTGGCCACCGTCATGATTGAATCTCCTGAATTCAATAGGCCGATCGTGAAGTCAATCTTAGCAGCCTTTACTGCGGGAGCTAAAGGGGCGATTCAACAATTGCGAGAGGAAAACTACTTATCTCGCGATCCTCCTCCCAACTTCCTAAATCGTCGCAAACTTATTGTGGACAAACCTCCTGATTTATTCCCTTAGCTGACCTTAGTATGACTTTCTTTTCTCACTTAAATTCGAATCCTTGTAAAAGGGGGACCAAAACTTTGTGATGACAATCTGGCGAACTCGTGTGAAATAGATTATCTCTTTTCATGATTGATTTTACTCTTCCTTATGACGATCATCTGATTTGTTTAAATATGTTAAATGTCACTTGGCTGGTCATCATAAAACCTCACCCATCATATTGTTATGTTTATCTATTTAGATTGTTTCACCATGGCCGGGCGGTATATATTAATGCTGACCAATACCGTCTGATATTTTATAAGTTAATTGTGTCCCGTTCGATCTACTACAGTTCTATGGTAATATTTTCAATATCAGCCGATTTATTCTACTTGATTGATTTACACTTGTATCTACGCATGTCATCTTACGTATTAACCAAATTTCATATGGTTTTATCATAGTGTATGTCATTTGGCTTATCATGATAAGCCTTAGATCGACATATCTGAATGGCTTTTATCTCGACCGATCTATTATGACCGACCGATTCATATTTATGAATCTCGTCCGGTATCCTTTAACCAAGTCCCGTCTATTAACTAATGCATTGTACCCAACTTTTGCCTGGTCTTATTATGTCCCTTTGGGGTTTTTATTAGACAAATAATCCAAACTTATAGTATTTGACCAATTTTTCTTTATATTCATCAGACTTTCTTAAGAATTAAAATTATATCTAGGGAAACTTTTCACATTTTTCGAGGAAGATTATTTAACTCCACCTCTCTTCCTCGGGATTCATTCCCCTTTTTTAGAATTTAATTAATGTTACCACCCCTTTATGTCGATTGAGTACTTTTTCTTTTCTTGTTTCCTTCTGCTATCTCTTTTAGGGGGTTTTTAGCACAAGACCGAAAGGAAAACAAGGGTTTTAAGAAGTTCTCTCCCGCTTTCTCACTTTTCTCTTCATTTTCCTTGATTCCTCTTCCTTCTACTATTTCACTATGGCAACTTCCCCTCCTGTGTGGTTTCTTTCGTGTGTTTCCGACCTTATAGAGACAGAAGAGGTGGATTTGAAGGCGACTTATGGTTTTCCTTCTTATATAGCTCGTCCTACTCCACTGAATAATCCACATCTTCCTCCTTTAGGGTGTATATCTATCTTCCGAGATCAAGTCCTACAAGGTTTTCGATTTCCTCTTCACCCTTTTTTTTTTCTAACGTTAGCCTTTATTTTAACATTCCGCTCAATCAGTTTATCCCTCAGTCCTTTTCTATCCTTATGGGTTTTATCGGGGTATCTAAACTGTTAGATTTTCCCTTATCTCCTCGTCTTTTCCATCACTTCTTTGTTCCTCGTCAAGTAGATATTGGTGTTTTCAAATTCCAATCTCGTCCCAAGGCCATTTTGTTCAACCGAATTCCTCCTCAGGGGGAATGGTATCACAAATTTTTCTATATGCGTCTCCCTTCTCCTCCTCCGTTTCCCATTCAATGGATATATGATCTACCTCCAATTCCTAGTACCCATAATCTTCTTAATGATTCCTCTATTGCCTTTGCCTTATCTAAACTGAGGGGAGTAAAATTCAGCTTACCGCATCTAATTGTAGAGGGTTTGATGTTTCCTTTTGGAATAGGCAATATTGACACTCCCTTGGATGACTCTTTTGGTACGTATAAACATTTCACTCTGCGTTTACTGATTAGTATATTTCTTTTATAATGATGTTTAATTCCTGTGTTTCAGTTGATGCTCTTCTTCCAGCTTTTATGTTCAAGAATCCTACTATGACTAAGTCCTTTGTTAATAATCTTGGAGAAGAATGGTTACGAGCTCGCCGGGCTAATCCTAATTCCTCAACCTTGGGCTTGCTATTCGAAGAGGAGCGACAGGCAAAAGCTGTCGCATCCATGGAAGAGGAAGAAGAAGAGCCTTTTATTGCCTTAGTCAAAAAGCCAAAGCTTACTAAGGATGCCTCCTTTGGCGATCTTTTTGGTACTTTTGTGCAAACTCCTCTGGTTCCGGCACCCATTTCTCTTGAGAGAGGTAAGGCACCGATAACTCCTACCCACATTATCTCTAATCCTTCTCTTAGGATGATGAGACCTGGTCTGCTCATCCCCTCTTCTTGTGCTATTATTTCAGCTCCTTCTGCTTCTGTTTCTGCTTCTGAGATGACCATTATCCCTTCTATGTCTTCTACTCCTCTTGTATTAGCCTTGCCTCCTTTGGCTTCTGGACCGCGGGCCAAACGGACGCCTTGTCGGAGATCTTCTCCTAGTGCCGGGCCCTCAGCTATTCGCGTTTCCACGGCTGCATCAGTATCCCTTGCATTACCACCTCCTATTCCATCTAGTTCTTCTTCTGCTACTATTGTTTCTACCACTACTTTCCCTTCCATTGCTTCTTCTTCTTCACTACCTCCTTCTTCCTCCGTTCCCCGGCCTTTGTTTAAACAGGCCATGGGTCTGCCCTCTCAATTGGGACAGACCTCTGATCCACTTAGCTATGGTTCTTTACAACTACAAGGCCTATTGGCCGAATCTTGGCTACAGGGCCAAGAACAACTGAGGGGCCTTAGTCTTCTAAATCGAGCCGACCACCACAGTCGTCAGGCAGTAGCTATAAGCATTCTTGGTTATATGTTATCAACTTCGCATCCTTATCTTTAATTGTATTATCATTTTATTTAGTTCCTTGCCTCGAGTCTGCATATCAACCAACTACTTATGGCTCGGGACCGGGAGAATCATAAGTTGAAAGCTCAACTAGAGACATTGAAGGTTACACTACAACAAAAACCTTCATAGACATCGGTTTTCCACCGGTGTCTATTTCATTTTCAACCGATGTCTATGAAGCCGATGTTAAAAGTCTGCCATTTTAGACATCGGGTTAAAACTGGTGTAGTATCACTTAACGACACCGGTCTTCGAATCGGTTATTAACCGGTGTAGTATCACTTAACGACACCGTTTCATCAACGGTGTAAAACCGATGTAATATTGTATGTTAATAACACCAGTTTTGGCAGCGATAAATGACCGATGTAATATTAGTTAGCGGTGGAAAATCGATGTAATATGTATATTTTTTAACAGCACAAATTTGATTTCCGAAACAATGAAAAACCGACAATAAAAAAAAACATAAATATTCACAAATTATACAAATATTCTTCATTCAATAATATCCATAAAATACACAAATATTCACAAATTATATAAATAATTTTCTTACAACAATATCCATAAAATACCCAAACATTCTTTTTACATCAAAAGCTAGCTAATAGATATCAAAATCAAGGTAGAACATTCTTTTAACACATCGAGGTAGAACCACACTTCAAATGTAATCTAGCATGCATTCAGCCCACTCGAACCGTACTTCATCAATTTCAACTCTGGAGTACTTGAGATTTGTAAACTATAAAAACACATAAATAATATGTTAGTAAACCAAGACTAAAAAGGATACATCATGCAGAGTATCAGTAGTACAAGATGTTAGCAGTTCCTGCTAACAGAATTATATGCAAAACTATATAAAGAATATTAGGCAGTAAGAGCATGGATAACAATAAGTCTGTCACATACTGATGCTTATATGGACAACTTAATGCCTATCCCATTGGATAAACTTTCATACACTCGAGCAAACTATTATCCTAGGCATGCATTCCATGCATAAATTTGTAGATATATATGATTCTATCTTATATGCGTTTGCAGCAGATGAAAGAAGGGGTAACAAAATATGTTGCACAAACAAGAAACAAGGAACAAAGTTTAACAATAGAGCATTGCCTGCAAACTTGGCTATGAACAAAAAAAGGGAAGATAGTCTACATAGAAATAGATACTTAGAGAACAAGAAGATCCAGAAGGTATGGTCACTTTCACACATCAGTACTTTAACAAACAGAATATTACAAAGGCCAATCATAGGAAGGAGAATTTTACTGAGAAAATAAAGTTGTATCCCATTTCGAGAATAACACGCAGAAATTCTATCCTTCTCCACATCATTGACAAATATCCAGCAGTCATGTAAATCTTCTCATATGAGAAATCCATTCCCTCAGTATAAAGAGCAAAATAGTGAGTATGCAAGGATATGCACCTTATGTATGCTTTCTTGTCCAAGGCAATGATTACCAAATGGTCCAGGAGTCTGCGTGTTCCATCTCCTGTCCGAAAACTTTGAAAAAACAAATCTATAATAGAACCAGGAGAAGCCCAGGCAGCATTCAAAGTTGTTAATATTACTGTTTTGTTTTCCATAGCTGCTTCCTTTAGAACTTTCTCAAGCTTAACATCGTTCTTTTCCTGCAAGCAGATATATAATTCTCTATAAAGGAGGAAAATTCACAATTGTTTGCAGGCACACAAGTTAAACGATATAAATTAGGGGGGGGAATGACTTATTATATTTCATAAAATAGCATAAATCAAGTGATTTACTGACAGCTTAAGCTCATGGGGCAGATAATCATCCAATCAGATTTAACATTGTATTAAGCAGAAGAAACAAAATCAGTCCAGGTACTAGGCTTGTCTACAAATTCAGCTTCGCCAAAATGAAGTGTGTTGAGAATATAGCATTCAGAATTCAACATCAAAGGAATGGTAGCTAGAGAGTATCCTAGAAAGTCACAAGGCATAAAATTTTTGAAAACAGTTATAACTTTTCAATAGTTTAGAAACATTATAGACTAAACCCTATTATGTCTAATTGAAACAAGTTGATCGGGAAGGTTAAAATAAGTTAATCAGCTTTTCATATATGTTGGATTTACTATAGAAAACTGCTGCATTATGCAGAAAAGACATTCAATTGCACTTTACAGTATCTTAAAGTTTTTCAAGAAGAACAAAATACTCTACAAAAGACTATTGTATACTTCATAAGTAACTCATATCATACACATACTAAGTGCATAATGAAAGTTGTTAAACTGTAGTTAGTCCAATAGAAATGGCTTCATAATTAGCATCAAGAAGTTCACCAAAACACAAATGATTAGGAAGACTAGCATATGAGGAATAGATTTAAATCATGAAACTTCTGACGCAGAAGGTACATGCTAGTCCAACAAAGTTGTACACAATTTAGTTGTTAAAATAAGTGAGATGAAACGTAAAGCAAAAAAATAGTTATGTGCAGAAATACATGTAATAAAAAAATCGATGCATAATTGAACATGTCCAAGATACACAGGATCATGACTCACTAAAACGTTGATGTTGTTGCTCAAATGTTATAACACGAGGAGGAAGGAACCCAAAGCCATACATGATAAATATATAGAACCGAACCTGATCATAGAAGTAGCCCAAAGCTATACTATGCAATCTTAAACACTTAAAAGAGAAACATTTTATCACCTGTTTGAGACCAATAATGTAATTCTCTTCCATGACTTTATCCCAATCAGTCACGAAAAGGTAAGGTTTGACTTCATTGAAAGCACAAAGGTGGAGGAGACGTCGAGAGGAGATGGGTGTTCAGGTCGCTGGGACGTGGTCCACCTCCACGACGCCGTCGCAGGCCGCCGTCTTCGCTGCCGTTGTCTCCACCGTTGTGTTCGGCAAGCGGAAGGGCATCGTGGGCTGCACGTTCCTTGGGGTTGGCGAATCGGCCAGGCTACTGCGGACTCGGTCGATGGAGGTTGGGGGAGGCAGAGGAAGGCAGCCGCTTGGACATGGCTACTGCACAGAAGCTTTTAAAATTAGATATTCGCACTCCATATTTACAGAGTTACAGTAAGTAATAAACAAGAAAGTATCTAGCAAAATATAGAATCTAGAAACGTTCTGTCTTTTTTCATCCTTTTGTGTGTGCGTGTGTTTGAATCCATGAATCAACAATACAAGTAAACTAATGTGAAGGCCCCTGTCCTAGGTACCATTGTGATTTTACTCAAGTATCACACAAAAACGAGCAAAAGCTTGTAATATACTTTCAGAAAAGCTGGAGAGATATCATCATTTTATTTTTTTCAAAAATCAAACAACGATCTTTCATCAAAACGTCCATGAAGGATAGTTAAAAAGGAAATGACAAAGTTTCAGGAATTGGAGATATATGCGGTGCTATATATTTTTTTTCTCAGCGTTCATATGCTTCCCAACTACATAATATGTCGTCCAAATCTAAGTTCCATATTTCACTAAGTCCGACTGATGATAATAGAATTGTTTTCAAAGCAGAATTTGCCCATGATAGATCCTACTCCAACTTTAGATTCATAGAAAAGTAGAAATGATTGCACAAATAAATAAATGAAGGCAACTAGGGGGAGAAAAATAGGAATGTGTAACCTTTCGTAGCAAGACCCGAACTTTTTCTAGGATATCCCCGGAATCACCAAATTCGGAGAGCACATGAAATGAAACCCATCTAGTGATATGGGTTTGGTTGATTCCCATAAATCTAGAAATCATTCCCAAATTGTCATTCCCAAACGCACAATCCAAACACTATCTTTTACTATCATTCCATTCCCTCATTCCCAAACTCATCAACCAAACACCCCCTAGATGCTTCTCAAACTTAAAATGAGATTGTGAATAAGAAAAAAAAATCAGAGAAATTATAATGTATCTATTGGGAAATAAAAGATGGATTAGGAATTAAAAAGATTAATCTATAATCTTTTGGTGCATGTTTGTTTACTCTACATTGGAGATCCCGATCACTTGAATATCTTTCTAGGTCATTTATTAAGTGTTCTAGAAATCTCCATTGTGATGTATAAATAGGTGTCATGATATAATCTTGAGCAAGAAAAATTGTCATGCAATGGAACTAGGTCTCATGGCATATAATCTTGAGCAAGAAAATGTGTTATGCTATGAAAGTTTCCCTTCTATATTCTTCTGTAGTCCACTATTTTTCTTATAAATACCAGACACTTCACATTATTTTTGCTCTAGCTGCTCAACTTGAATTGCCAGTGTTTCAATTGGATGCTAAATCTTCCCTTTTAAATAAAGGAATCAAATAAGAGGTATATGTTGAACAACCAGATGCTATGAATGCTCCAGTTCCTGACAGATAAGACAAAACCTATGCTATCTTCCTAATATCTGATTGCGTATTTCAAGATGATTGCATTCACATGCACCAAACACACTGAACTGTAAGTATATAACAGTTGGTGTTATATCATAAAAATGAACCATATAATTAACTCCAGTGCTAAGATTGATTGGAGTTTGAGGATCGAGTAGATAGGCATCAGAACAAGAAAAGAATTAAAAAGTGTTGATGTGGATTGCGGTCATACATCCCTTCAAAATTTTCTGATAGGCATTCCAAACCTAAAGCCAATTTTGATACTTACTAATGACCACAGGAAAGTATCATAACCGATAAAATTGGCCTATCTGTTAAGGGCCTCTCTAACTTTAGCCCTCAAAATCCCATTATATAATGTACATACTCTGACGAATGAAATGGATGGTGGAAACAAATTTAGAGCAATATCTGGTTTCTTTATCATCTACAATATTCATTTTCGGTATTATGATATATCCAATCACTCCTTATACCTTCAACAAAACCTAAGTGCAAAGATAACACATGCTTACTTCTTCATTTTCTCTTTGCTAATGTGAAATAACAGATAGATTACTGGGATAGCCATTCAAGAATATAATTATACTATCCTCATACAATACACAAAGTTAGAAGATGGTACTTATTTCCTCACACTCCCACAACACTTCCATTTAACTTGGATTACAATGCAATCATCCAATAATTCAGGACAACAGGAACTGAAAATATGCAAGTGACAAAGCAAAAAGAATGTAATAGATTTAGAAATTTCTATATGAACAACAACTTACTGCAAAGATGCTATAATAAATAGTTCAATTACAAATAAGCACATTAAACAATCAAACCTGCAGCTTCACAATATTCTCTATCACATATAGTGGGTCTTTTACAAAGTTCCTAGAAATATTTGCGAGCAAGCAGAAAAAATTTAATCAAAATTGGATTGAATTATTTTAAAATTAATTGCTTCTGACCTGGCCATAAAGCCCCCAGCCAAAAGTAAGTAGCACTCCTGTGTCTGCAAGTGCATAATACAAGTTTGTTATGAAACGTAAATAGTTAAAACTATGATGAAGTAGAGCATACTAGAGGTAAGTACTGGAGCATTATTTGGTAAAGTGAGATTCCTTAAAGATCCATACATTACAATACATACCCAGAAAACTAGTTATCAATAGAACATTAAATTGTATAATAATAGAAAAGCATGTTTCTATATTGTTTAAAACTATTTTTAAAAATCAATTAATTTCTTTTAGATAGATATATTAGTTTAACTAAACTTAAAGATAACAATTGAAAATTCAACAAAAATGGCATTGATAACAAAAAATTGTGACAAAAAAGGAATAGGAGGTAACTACAAACCTGTAACTACAGCACTGTGTCGACCACCACAAGCAATGGTCTTCACAGAACTCCCTATGAGTTTATAAGATTGCCCATCTTGTTTCCCCTTTGTAGCAGAGGATGATCGTTCTTTATTGAAAGAAGCTGACTCTAAGCAAGGTACAGGATGAAGAGATGACACATTTCTTATGCGAGTACCCAAACCAAGTTGCTCAAAGAGCCTGGAGAGGAAGAAAGACCTGCCTAAGTGATCCACGAGCTTCCGTATCTGCTTCGTCTGGACGGAAATGAGCCGCTTGTTTCCTCCATGTTGCCCATCCTCTTGCTCGAACACGATGCTGGGAACCCTCCCGACCTTCCTCTCCTTGCTGGAGATGTTCTTACCGGATTTGTCCCGCGGGATCGCCGTGATCGTCTCCGAGTGTTTTGGGTCCGGCCTGGGGAACCCCTCTAAGTACTCGAGAGGGGACAATGGGTCGATCGGCGCCGGTTCATGCTGAGGAATCGTCGATGATGGTCGGGCGGAGGAGGATAATGTGGAGGAGTTTGCTCAGAGGTTGGAGGAATCGATTCTCGAGCTTCAGCGGTAACAAGGAAATGGAGGAGACACATCCCTGTTCTCTGCTTCCTTTTGCCTCAACACGAGCTCGCCGCCATCGTTGAGCAAGCAAGAGCCTTCAACGGAGCCCCCGTGGGTGCCGGTGAGGCCGGAGCCGCCGGACTGGCCCGGCCAGATCGTGCCGGCGAGAAGAAGCGGTGGTTTGATCCGATTAAGGGGGGCATCGATCCAAGAAGGGGAAGAGATCCAGGAAGGGGAAGAGGGAGATGAGGCTGAGAGAGATGGTCGGGAGGTTTAGGTTTAGGTTTAGGCTGAGAGAAGCGGCGCGATATTAGTTTAGGTTTTGAGGGAACGAAGTGTTATAAATTTTGGCTGGAAAAATTAAATTATTTTTTTTTGGTTCATTAACACCGGGTTTTAAAAATCGCTATTAAAACCAGTGTCTATTAACAAAAAAAGGTGCTCAGAGACATCAGCTAAAAAATCGATGTCTATGAGCGAAAATCTGCGCTCATAGACACCGATTTTTGGAAAAACCGGTGTAAAATACTCAAAGATATCGGTTTTTGCTTAAAACTGTTGTTGTTCCACCGATGTCTATGAGTGTTTTTCTTGTAGTGTTACTTTATCTCCTTCTAATAATGACCTGGCTCAGTTACAAGAGAAAGTGATTTTGCAAGATCAACAATTAGGGGCATTTAGACAGGAATTAGAGGATCACAACAATTACTGAAAGATAAAGAGCTTGCAAGGAGAACTCTGGAATTACAGGTGGATCGATTACATTATGGTCTCCGACTGGAAATTGCTTTAAAGGAGAAAGCTCTCTTAGATGCTTCTCATAAAAGTCTTATTTTAGAGAAAGTAGAGAAGCTTCATAATGCCTGTCTTTCTGAACAAGCTCAAGACCTAGCCTCTCATGATTTCACTATCCTACAGGAACAAGAGCAAAGGAAAGCTCAAGATGTTGAGTTGTCACTTCTCCAGAAGGAATTGGAACAACTTAAATTGGAAAAGGATGCTTTAAAAGATCAAAACACTAAACTGCAAGCTGATTTTCAAAGCTATAAGGAGCAAGAGAAGAGTCGATGGGAAGAGTGGCGTCTAGCTTATCTAAAATCTCCGGTGTTTTACCAAGAATTTGTCCGTCGGATAGTGGGTGCTTTAAATCATTCTGTATCGGGAGTTCTTCGACAATTGAGAGAGGGTGGTTATCTACCCAAGTAACCTCCCTCCTCTTTCATAAGTCGTCGCAGACTTAACGAAGAACTGCCTGCAGATTTAAAAAGTCCTTTTAATTAATCATGTCTATGTATCTAAAAAGATTGTCCATAAAAAGACTTGTATTAGAAAACTGGTAATGAAAAGAACTGTAACCAAGAACTTGGTAATTAAGTGATTGCGATATATAAGAAATTTTTTATACTTACCTGTTTCTCCCTTGTGTGAGTTTCAGAATGCCTCCTTTGAAATGCTTTCGAGTATTGAGTAGAAGTTTCGTTCAAGAATTCCTTGCTTACCTCTTGAAGTTAAATCTTATCTTAATGAATCTTTTTGCCGATAACATCTAGTGTGCTCCATATTTCAAGAGAATGAATAATCTTGAGTGATTTTAGATAAGAAATTGTATAAGACTCCTGAGTTCCGAGCTAAGTATAATACTCCAAGCGATTCTAAATAAAGATTTCCATGTGAATAGGCCTCTAGATAGAAAATGTGCCATATGCATAAAGTCCTTCTTGAACCCCGGCTTCTGATCCAGTGTAAAATGTTAACCGATTTTGTGAATAAATCCATGTAACCTTGCATTTACTATGCCCATGAAGACTAAGTTCCGTGATAGTTTAAAGTCTTCGGTTCCTCCCATGAAAACCCACCCGAGTTATTTCATGAGATTTCCCAATCGACTATGTTCTGTGATAGTTTAAAGTCTCCGCTTCCTCTCTATGAAGACCCGTCCAAGTTACTTCATGAGATTTCCCGATCGACTATGTTCTGTGATAGTTTAAAGTCTCTGGTTCCTCCCATGAAGACCCATTCGAGTTACTTCATGAGATTTCCTGATCGACTATGTTCTGTGATAGTTTAAAGTCTCCGGTTCCACTCTATGAAGACCCGTCCGAGTTACTTCATGAGATTTCCCGATCGACTATGTTCTCTGATAGTTTAGAGTCTTCGGTTCCTCCCATGAAGACCCTTCCGAGTTACTTCATGAGATTTCCCAATCGACTATGTTCTGTGATAGTTTAAAGTCTCCAGTTCCTCTCATGAAGACCCGTCCAAGTTACTTCATGAGATTTCTCGATCGACTATGTTCTATGATAGTTTAAAGTCTCCGGTTCCTCTCTATGAAGACCCGTCCGAGTTACTTCATGAGATTTCCTGATCAACTATGTTCTTTGATAGTTTAGAGTCTCCGGTTCCTCCCATGAATACCCGTCCGAGTTACTTCATGAGATTTCCTGATCGACTATGTTCTTTGATAGTTTAGAGTCTCCGGTTCCTCCCATGAAGACCCGTCCAAGTTACTTCATGAGATTTCCCGATCGACTATGTTCTGTGATAGTTTAAAGTCTCCGGTTCCTCCCATGAAGACCCGTTCGAGTTACTTCATGAGATTTCTTGATCGACTATGTTCTTTGATAGTTTAGAGTCTCCGGTTCCTTCCATGAAGACCCGTCCGGGTTACTTCATGAGATTTCCTGATCGACTATGTTCTTTGATAGTTTAGAGTCTCTGGTTCCTCCCATGAAGACCCGTCCGAGTTACTTCATGAGATTTCCCGATCGATTATGTTCTTATGCCAAATTATGATGTTTATACTGACCTTGTGATGGTTTTAAAATTTCTGGATTTTTCTTAGAGGAACTGAATAGGTCTTTAGGATTCTCCACTGTTGATCGCTTGAAAATAGATTATGAAAGTTCTGCCAATACTTGTCAATCTTTATGAATCACATTTATTTCTGTGGTAGTATTTGTCTTGCATTGCATTTATTGAAAGAAATGGAGTACATAAACTGTAAGAATACTTGTCTTCATCTCACCGGGAACTTACTTCAGATAGTTATGATTTGTTCCTTCTGACGTATTCTTGAGTGGCATGATCTTGTCAGGTCCGGTAAGGTTGTAAATGATTTGCACTCCAGGGACGTTCCAGAATTCTTCCTTCAGTATCTTGGAGATAATATGAACATGATGCGAGCTTTTCCACCACTTTGTAGGGTCCTCCCCACTGTGGTGCCAACTTACTGACATCCCCAACTGGTTTAATACGCTTCCATACTAAATCTCCTACTTGGAAAAATCTGGGGATGACCCTTTTATTATAATTTTGCCTCATTCGTTGTCGGTATGATACGAGACGAGTGACAGCTTTATCTCTAACTTCCTCTATCAAGTCTAGCTCCATGAGTCGTCGACCCTCATTGTCTACATCATATAATTGCCTTCTATCAGATTCTACTCCCACCTCAATGAGAATTATTGCTTCTCTCCCATAAACTAATTGAAAGGGAGTGATTCCTGTAGCTTCTCGAGGTGTAGTACGGTATGCCCAAAGAACACTGGGTAATTCATCTACCCAACTACCTCCGACATGATCCAGTTTGGTTTTTAAACCCCTTATAATTTCTCTATTGGTTACTTCCGCTTGACCATTACTCTGCGGATAAGCTACAGAGGTGAAGGCTTGAATAATACCATAACTTTTGCACTAAGCTAAAATTCTATCCCCTTGAAATTGCCTTCCATTATCAGATACTAATTTATGAGGAATGCCAAATCTGCATATGATATTTTTTCATAAAAATTTAATAACTGCATCTTCAGTAATCCGGGCAAGTGGTTATGCTTCTACCCATTTGGAAAAATAATCCACTGCTACCAATAAAAACCTTCTTTGTGCAGCCGCCATAGGAAATGAGCCTACTATGTCCATGCCCCATTGATCGAAGGGACATGAGGCTATAGAGGTTCTCAACAACTGTGTGGGATGATGCGAAATATTTTGATGTTTCTGGCAAGACATACAAGTTCTTACCAACTTGTTGGCATCCTAGTGTAGAGTAGGCCAGAAATATCCTGCTAATAAGATTTTACGGGCCAAGGATCTCCCTCCTACATGACTACCACATGAACCTTGATGAACTTCCTGTAAAATAAATTGTATATCTTCTTTGCCGATACACTTGAGCAAAGGTATAGAAAAAGCTCTCTTATATAACTGTTCTCCTACCATAGTGTACTGAGCAGCTCTCTTCTTAAATACCCTTGCCTATTCTGTATTGCTTGGAAGAATATCTTGCTGTAAATACAATATGATTTGAGCCCTCTAGTCACCTTAAATTTCTGCGTCAGCTTGTCTTTCGATATAGGATATTAACAGAGTTTGTTCTACGGGCCGATCTAGACTCCATGGTACTATAATAGAGGCCAGCTTAGCCAATTCATCTGCTACCTGATTCTCAGATCGAGGAACCTTTTGTATATTTATTTCTTGAAACTGAGACTTCAACTTATCAAATACCTCAACATATAACTTGAGCCTATCATTATTAATTTCAAAATTACCTGATAGTTGTTGGGCTGCTAATTGAGAGTCAGAATAAATGAGGACCCGAGCTGCCCCTATATACCGAGCGGCTTGCAATCCAGTGATTAAGGCTTCATATTCTGCCTCGTTGTTAGTAGCTCTATAATTCAATCTGATAGAGAGTTGAAGTCTATCTTCCCTGGGAGATATAAGAAGAACACCAATTCCGCTACCTTGTCTAGTTGAGGAGCCATCCACATAAACTTTCCAGATGTTTTCTTCCTCAGGGCCTTGAACTTCTATGATGAAATCTGCTAGATCTTGTGCCTTGATGGCCGAGCGAGATTGATATTGAATGTCATATTCTCCAAGTTCAGTTGTCCATTTGACCAATCGACCTGATGCCTTTGGGTTGAGTAACACCGTCCGAGAGTACTGTTGGTTAATACAACGATTTCATGTACTAAGAAATATGGTCGCAGCTTCCGAGCAGTCAACACTAATGCATAAGCCAATTTTTCTAGAGTAGTATATCTACACTCAGCTCCTTTTAATAAATGGCTGGAAAAATATACAGGTTGTTGTTCTTTTCCTTCTTGTCTGACTAATACAGAGCCTACAACGTTTTCATTAGCCGACAAATATACCCAAAGAGTCTCTCCTACTATAGGTTTAGCTAATACAGGAAGAGTAGACAAGTAGTCTTTTAACTCTTGGAAGGTCTTATCACATTCCTCGTTCCACTGAAATTTGTTTGCCTTCCTGAGTATTTTGAAGAAATGGAAGCTACGATCGGCCGACCTGGAAATGAACCTAGACAAGGCTGTAATCCGGCCGGTCAGTCTTTGAGCTTCTCTCATGTTGCGCGGAGGCTCCATGTTCTGAAGTGCCTTTACTTTGCTCGGGTTGGCCTCTATTCCTCGTTCGGACACCATATACCCCAGGAATTTTCCTCCTTTCGCTTCGAATAAACATTTGCTCGGATTTAACTTAAGCCCATACTGTCTCAATGTCTTGCAGGTCTCCTCTACATCCCTGCACAGATCAACAGCTTGAAGAGACTTAATTAAGATATCATCAACATATACTTCCATATTTCTTCCTATCTACTTCTGGAAGACCTTATTCATAAGCCTTTGATAAGTTGCTCCTGTATTTTTTAGTCCGAAGGGCATAACATTGTAACAATAAGTACCTTCAGATGTTATGAAACTGACCTTTTCTTGATCTTCTTTAGCTAAGGGAACCTGATGATAGCCTTGATAAGCGTCTAGCATAGAGATGTACTCACATCCAGCAGTAGAGTCTACCAATTGATTGATCCTTGGTAATGGATAATAATCTTTTGGGCAAGCCTTGTTGAGATCTCAGAAATCAATGCACACTCGCCATTTGTTTCCTGGCTTAGAGACTAACACCACATTAGCTAACCAGCTAGGAAATTGTACCTCCCTGATGTAACCAGCCTCCATAAGTTTAGTTATTTCTTCTTTGATGATTTGGTTCTGTTCTGCACTAAAATTCCTCTTTCTTTGCATGACCGGGCGGGCATCTGGGAAGACATGTAAGGAATGCTCCATGACTGTAGAAGAAACGCCTGAGACTTCTTTAGGCGTCCAAGCAAATACATCATTATTCTTCTTTAGGCATTGTACCAGTTCGGCTTTCAGAATGAGATCAAGATCAGCCGCAATATACATAGTAGCTTCAGGCCGACCGGTTTGGATCTGAACTTCTTCTTTTTCTTCATAAACTAGAACAAGCTATTTCTCCTGAATGACATTGACTTCCATTCTTTAAATCTTTCGGGCAGCGTTAGCTTCAACCCGAACTATTTCCACATAACATTTTCGGGCTGTCTTCTGATCACCCCGCACCTCCCCGACTTGATCATCAACAGGAAATTTAATTTTCTGACAAAAAGTAGAAATGACAGCCCTAAACTCGTTTAAGGCGGGTCGACCCAGTATCACATTATAAGAGGGCGGGGCATCTACCACCATAAAATAAGATCTCCTTGTTCTCATCAGAGGTTCCTCTCCTAGAGATATAACCAACTTTATTTGACCCAGCGGTTGTACTTCTTTGCCTGTGAATCTATATAAAGGAGTGACCATCTGTTGAAGTTCACTTGGGTCAATCTGTAATTGATCGAAAGCCTTCTTGAATATAATATTGACAGAACTGCCCGTGTCTACGAAGGTACGGGAAATAGCATAGTTGGCTATCACGATTTTGATAATCAAGGCATCATCATGGGGTATTTCTACCCCCTCAAGATCTCTAGGCCCAAAACTTATCTCGGGACCAGCTGCTCGTTCTATGCTACACCTCACGGCATGAATTTCCAGCCTTCGGGCATGTGCTTTCCTGGCCCTATTAGAATCCCCGTAAGTGGGCCCACCTGCAATCATATTGATACTGCCCCCAGCAGCATTACTCCTGTTTTCTTCTTGTCGAGTTGTCATGGCTTCAGAAGGAGCCTTTTCCGATACTTGACTTGTACCAGCCGGGGTTGGCAATGCATCATGCCGAGGCTCGACCGGGCGATATTCCAACTGGAGTGGACTTTGTTGTCTAGGGTACTGTTGCCGATAATAATTTTGCCTCTGATAACGCTCCCTATTAGCCCATTTATTTCTTAAAACAAAACAGTCTTCAGTATGATGACTGCTAGTTTTATGATAAGTGCACCATCTTCTTGGTGCCTCTGGCTGTATCTCCACGTGTTGTACTGCCTGTGGATGATATTCTGGTTAACGGTGAGGTGGATGAGTCGCTTGAGGCCCTCTTGGTGGAGGAACAGGGGCAGGAGCTTTCTCCTTAACCTGGATAGGAGAAGAAGTAACGCCCTCCTTCCTACGGGCGACTTGAGCTTCTTCCACATTAATGAATTCAGTAGCACGCTCAATCAAGGAATCAAAATTAATAGGAGGATTTCTCACTAAATCTTTAAAGAAATCATTATCATTTAAACCTTGAGAAAAAGCGCTCACTAAGATTTATGTGGTAGCATTAGGTACATCGATAGCTACCTGATTGAACCTTTTGATGCAGGCTCGGATGGACTCCTTGGATGCCTGCTTAATTGAAAATAGACTCCAAGGAGTCTTATGATATCTCTTGTTGCTAGAAAAATGATGCAGAAAAACTTTCTTGAAGTCTTTGAATTTTTGGATAGACTTCTCTGGCAGTCTCTTGAACCAGCGTTGTGCGGCTCCTCTGAGAGTAGTAAGAAACATCCGACATTTCACCCCATCAGAGAATTGTTGTAATAATGCTACATTCTCAAATTTCAATAGATGATCTTCTGGATCTGTTGTTCCAGTGTACTCGCCGATCTGAAGATTTTGATACCGCTTAGGAAGCGGATCATCCAGTATGCTTTGAGAGAATGGAGAGATGACCTTTCTGGTGAGCTATCACTAGTTATCATTTCGATCTTATGCTTTTCTCTGTCTGGTGCTTCACCAGAGGATTCCTGAAACACAGGCCTCCGACCCCCCAGCTCCATGGGAGTACGAAGAAAGGCTCGCGGACGTCTTGTCGGAGAAACGACAACTGGGGGAAAATACGCATGTTCCTCCTCTTCCGGCTCTTTTCCTTTCCGATGCTCAATAGTCGAAATCGCTGGGTTAGGAGCTGTTGGCAGAGTAGCTCTAGTATGCGCCTGAAGTTATTGTTGTTGTTGTTGTAAGGCTTTTTGCACATGAGAATTAATGAGGAAATCCAGATCCTCACGGCTGATGGTAAGTAGATTTGATTTTCCGGCCTCTTCCATCTTGTAGTCCCAGATTCAGGTGAAGTTCCCACAGACGTCGCCAAATTTGATCCTGTCTGAGAAGCTGGACAAAACGGAGAGCAGGGAGAAAAAACCTACTGCTGATGGAGAATAATACCTATGGAACGCCGATCCGAGAAACCCAAAGCGGATCCTAGAAGATGAAGCCACAAGAGTGCCCTCTCGATGCAAGATACCAATAGTGATGAAGAGATCCGATCGAAGAACACCCAGATTCGGAGTTCCCAAAGTTTCCTGCGCACAAGAGACCAACCAACACTACCGTCAGTGACCTAAGACCGGGGTGGAAATCCCTGGCTAGGCCCTCTGACGCTCAAATCAGCGATCTGTCTCGGTGTGGAAGAAGGAGGAAGAAGATGAATAGTAGTTGAAAAATTAGGGTTATGAATGTGCGCAATGATGTGAACTTACCTTGCCAACGGAGAGGATTCCCCTTTTTATACCACTTCATATAACCTCCGTAGTCATGAAGTGGACCCCAGTTTGTTAGAGTTTGTTATGAGATGACGTAAGCTGCGTACTTGTGGTAAATGACTTTTAAGGAATCTTTTTTGTACCCCAGATGTAACTTCTTTGTCATCTAGTACCTGCAAAATAGCCTAAAAACACATTTCCCGCCAAAGTATATAACACCTGTTATACAATCATGTACTGCAAATATCTTCATTAACTATTTTATTTAAAATATCTACTTCTATCCTGTTCCATAGGTCCTTTAAAGTGTTTCTATCATTCCTACTTCCCCCTCCTGTCTTTGCCCTGTCATAGATAGCTTAATGTACCAATGTTCCTTGTATCAGTCGGAATTGGGCCTAGCTTGGTTTGACCAATTATTGTTACCTCTCATGAGGCTCCTGGGCTCGGTGCTCGTCCGAGCTTCTTTATTTATTATTCTAGCTAGCATTGGGCTATATTTTATCAAATATCTTTTCATGGTATTAGTCAACCCGACCGATATTGACCTTCCTTCTTAAAGGTATGTTTCGATTGATACTAGTCTACTCATTCGGAAGTATATCCCGGCCGATATTGGCCTACCTTCTTTGAGGCATATCCCGGCCGATATTGGCCTACTCCCTTTGAGGCCTATGCTGATCGATATGGGTCTTCCTTCTTGGAGGCATATCTCGGCCGATATCGACCTACCTCTTTTGAGGTATATCCCGACCAATATTGACCTTCCTTCTTAAAGGTATGTTTCGATTGATACTAGTCTACTCATTCGGAAGCATATCCCGTCCGATATTAGCCTACCTCTTTTGAGGCATATCCCGACCGATATTGGCCTACTCCCTTTGAGGCATATCCCGATCGATATTGACTTTCCTTCTTAAAGGTGTGTTTCGATTGATACTAATCTACTCATTCGGAAGCATATCCCGGCCGATATTGGCCTACCTCCTTTGAGGCATATCCCGGCCGATATTGGGCTTCCTTCCTGAAAGTATGTCTCGATTGATATTGGCGTAGCTCCTTTGAGGTATATCCCGGTCAATATTGGTCTTCCTTCCTGAAAGTATGTCTCGATCGATATTGGCCTACCTCCTTTGAGGT
Organism: Zingiber officinale; assembly: GCF_018446385.1. Taxonomy (NCBI): domain Eukaryota; kingdom Viridiplantae; phylum Streptophyta; class Magnoliopsida; order Zingiberales; family Zingiberaceae; genus Zingiber; species Zingiber officinale. The sequence goes on along the minus strand of NC_056006.1, from coordinate 67,068,227 downwards.
ATATCCCGATCGATATTAGCCTACCTCCTTTGAGGTATATGCTGATCGATGTGGGTTTGCTCCCTTGGAGGCATATTTGGCCAATATCGGTCTATCTTCTCTACTTGGTTATTTCCTCTTCCCTCCTTACTGGGGATCCATGAAACCTAACCCATATCAGTAGTTATCTACAATGGTTAAAAGAGAGATTTTATTTTTATTAAAATCTTTCCGTTTTGTAGTTATCTACAATGGTTAAAAGAAAGATTTTAATTTTTTTTTAAAACTTTTCCTTTTATAGCTATCTACTAAGGGAATTTAAAAGAGAGATTTTAATCTTTCCTTTTATAGCCATCCACATGGTTTTACAAGAGAGTTTTAAATTTTAAAATCTTTTCTAAAAAGAGAGATTTTAATTTTTGATAAAACTTTCCTTTTTGGTAACCATGGTTTAAAAGAGAAGTTTTAATTTTAATCTTTCTTTTTTTGTAGATATCTATATGATTTAAAAGAGAGAGATTAATTTTAAAACTTTCCTTTATTGCCATGTACAATAGGAAATTTAGAAAAGAGAGATTTTAATTGTTGTTAAAATTTCCTTTTTAAGGGAGGCCACAAATAAGGAAGTTTTAATTATGTTTAAAACTTTCCTTTTTTGCCATGAGCAAGGATTATAAAAGAAGAGGAGGTGATGCCTTATGGTGTAACACATATTATTATTCTCTTCTTCTCCTTGCTTGTGGTCGGCCCTCTCTTTCTCTCTTCCCTTAAGGCCGGTGGCATCTATATTCCCTTCTTCCTCCTTTTCTTCCTTCTAAGGCCGGAGTTTGAAGCAGAAGAAGGAGAAGACAAGAAGTACCTAGGTGGCCTGTTGCTTGGAGGGGAAGAAGAAGAGAAGGAATTTCCTATTTTGGCATCCCTTGGTGGCTTGAGAGTCTTGGAGGAGAAGAAGTAGTTCGGGTGGATTTCATCTTGGTAGATCGTTGCCCACACAACGTCCAAGAGGAGGAGAGGAATACAACAGAAGATCAAGAGGTCTTTAGCTACAAAGAAAGGTATAACTAATTAATGGTTTCCGCTTCGAATTAATTAGTTAGTTTTCTTTGCATGGATTCTGAAATACTAACACAAGAGGCTAGCGATTTTATGTTTCGATTTCGTGCTATCGATTTTGTATTTCGATTTTGCGATTCAATCTTGTGTTTCTATTGTGGTTTCTGTAGTTAAACCTAGGGTTACTGTAAGAAGTTAAATATCCAATTTCTTTGAAAGGCTTTGTCTAGGAAGTGGTGGATGATCCCATAATCAAGAAGGCCTAGTGCCTCACCATGTTTAACCTGGAAGTCAATCTTTGAAATAGATATTTAATCAACTTCTGTAATATGGTTTAACTTAGGAAGATCACATCAGTTAAACTTGGAGTAAAAATGTTAAGTATCATTTGCAATCCAAGTTTAACTTCTGAAGAGCATCTTAGATTAATAATGTTAAGCATCGTTTGTAATTCAAGTTTAACTTCAGTAGAGCACATGGGTAGCTAGGTTAAGTTCTATGCTTGTATAAATTTCCAGGGGGAACAGAACGTTGTTCCCAGTAGCAACCAACAATTGAGGCTATGATCCAGGGGGAGCCAATAGAAAGATTATATTTATCGATAAATAAATTTGTTTGATGCTTATTTTTACTGCTTTATTATACATGCTTAGACTAGGCTAGATAAGGACCTAGACGTGATTTACAATTGATTAGTTAGACCTAGGAGTTTCAAGAAGGAAATTAAATATCCAATTTCTTTGAAAGGCTTTGTCTAGAAGTAGTGGATGATCCCATATCCAAGAAGGCCTAGTGCCTTGCCACAGCTTGGAAGGCGATCTTTGTAATGAATATTTAATTGACTAATTGTAAAACCTGACTATAACTCAAATGTAAATCAATCCTTAGATGATAACCTAAATCAAAGATAAAATTAATCATCTCATAAAAACCCATAAGGTTCCCTGATTGATAATTTAGAAAAGGGTGAGATGGACTTAGGTAAATTTTAGACTCAATTAATAATTTAATAAATCTAATTTAAATAAATCTAATTTAATAAATCTATAAATCTTAATTAATCACTTAATAAATCTTAATTAACAAATATTATTCTTAATCATTTAATAAATCTAATTTAATAAAATCTTAATTAATAATTTAATAAATCTAATTTAACAAATCTAATTTAATAAATCTGTAAATCTTAATTAATCACTTAATAAATCTTAATTAACAAATCTTAATCTTAATCATTTAATAAATCTAATTTAATAAAATCTTAATCATTTAATAAATCTAATTTAATAAATCTATAAATCTTAATTAATCACTTAATAAATCTTAATTAACAAATCTTAATCTTAATCATTTAATAAATCTAATTTAATAAAATCTTAATCATATAATAAATCAAATTTAATTAAATCTTAATTATTAATTTAATAAATCTAATTTAATTACATCTTAATTAATAATTTAATAAATTTAATTTAATAAATGTGATTTATTAAGTCTAATCAATTCCTAACTTAACTTAATAAATTCAATTAAACACAAAATCATTTCACAGTCACCCATAGGAATAACATATTTGATACTAGGTGAGATGGAGTAGTAAGGAACTAATTTCAATCAAACTATCTTTTGATCCATTAAATTGAACCAAATCAAATACTTTATGTGTAGGAACATAAAGATTTGGATCAATGGATGTTAGATAGTGGATGCTCCAGACACATGACTGGAGACAGATTGAAATTCACTAAGCTACAACTCAAGAATTTAGGGTCAGTTGCGTTCGGCAATGACGGAAATCTTAAGGTAATCAGAACAGGTAATATCGAATTGAGTTCTGATTTTATTATTCAAAAAGTACTATTGGTCGATAAATTGAATTTTAACTTACTTAGCATTAGTCAGTTACGTGACTCTGGATATTTAGTCACATTTTCAAAATCTAAGTGTTTAATTAAAAATATTAAAAATCCTGAAATTTTACTTAAGGGAATTAGGAAACAAAACATTTATTCAATTGACCTACCAACCTCCTCACTAAAGTGTTTCCTAACACAACAAGAGGAAACTAAGTTATGACACAGAAGACCAGGTCACACCCATACCAGACTCATTTCAAAAATGAGTCAAAATGACTTAGTTAGAGATTTACCCAAATTAAAAATTATAGAAAATATAATTTGTAATGCTTACCAACAGGGTAAACAAACCAAGTCAACCCACAAGTTAACCAACATAAATAGAACTAACTCGATACTTGAGCTTCTACACTTAGACCTGTTTGATTCACATGGAGCCAAGTCACTAAGCAAAAACCAATATTGCTTAGTTATAATTGATGATTACTCAAGATTTACTTGGGTAAAATTTTTAAAAACTAAAGATGAAACCTTTGAAATATTTAATAATTTTTGCAAGTTTATAGAAAATGAAAAGGGCACTAAAATTAAAAGAATTAGAAGTGATCATGGAGGAGAATTTGAAAACCATAAATTTACTGAAGTTTGTGAAATTAATGGATGCAAACATGACTACTCATACCCTAGAACCCCCAACAAAATGGTCTAGTAGAACAAAAAAATAGGACCCTACAAGAAGCCGCTAAAACCATGTTAAATGAATACAACCTGAATAAACAATTATGGGTTGAGGCAATAAATACAACTTGTTACATTCAAAATAGGATTTTAATCAATAAATTTTAGAATAAAACTCCATATGAAATATATTATAATAAAATCTCCAACCTAAACTATTTAAAGGTGTTTGGATGTAAAGTTTGCATTCTAAACACTAAGGACTACTTAGGAAAATTTATATCAAAATCAACCCCTAGAATCTTTTTAAGGTACTCCACAACTAGTAGGGCTTATAAAGTCTAAAACAAAAATACCCTAAAAGTTGAAGAAACAACTAATGTGATTTTTGATGAAGAAAACAACTTACCTAATTCAATAAAAGAAAATATTAATCAAAATATAGAAAATATTAATACAAGAAACATAGAAGATGATGAAGATATTCAATTTAAACCTAAAGAATTAAAAGAACCAGTTGTTGATCCTGAAACAAGACCTTCTAGGATAAGTTCCAACCATCCATCTGACCAAATTTTGGGTGACCCAATCCTACGAGTATAAACTAGATTATCTTATAGAAACCTAAGTCAGATAGCCCTTATTTCTAAGATTGAACCCAAGACTATAGAAGAAGCCCTACCTGCCCAGTCTGGATATTAGCAAAGTAAGAGGAGTTAGCCCAATTTGAAAGAAACCAGGTCTGGGAACTAGTACCTAAACCCATAAATAAAACCATAATTGATACTAAATAGGTATTTAGAAATAAATTAGATGATAAGGGTGAAATAGTAAGAAATAAAGCCAGATTAGTAGCAAAAGGGTTTAGTCAAGTAAAAGGGTTAAACTATGATGAAACCTATGTACCAGTAGCTAGACTTGAATTCATAAGGATGTTGTTGGCCTATGCAGCACATAAAGGATTCAAGTTATACTAAATGGATGTGAAATCCGCATTCTTAAATGAGTTCATCAAGGAAGAGGTGTATGTAAGTTAACTCCCCAGATTTGAGGATTTGGATCACCCAAACCATGTCTTTAGGTTAAATAAAGCCCTATATAGACTAAAACAAGCACTTAGGGTCTGGCATGAACGTCTATCAACTTATCTAATATCTAAAGGGTTTAAACAAGGTCAAATAGATAAATTTATTTGTAAAAACCTTAGAAAAAGACATCTTTATAGCCTAAATTTATGTAAATGATATAATTTTTGGCTGAACCAATACTAAATTTCTAAAAGAATTTACTAAATTAATGGAAAGTGAATTTGAAATGAGCTTAGTTGGGGAACTTAATTTTTTCTTAGACCTACAAATCAAACAAACCAAAGAAGGAATATATATTTTTCAAACAAAATATGCTAAGGAACTAATTAGAAAATTTGGCATGGAAAATTCAAAAAATATAAATACCCCAATGGCAACTAATATTAAAATTGATTCTGATTTAGAAGGAAAACCAATAGATTTAAAATATTGCCACAGTGCTATAGGAAGTCTACTATACCTAACTGTAAGTCGACCTGATATTCTGTTTACAGTAGGTATGTGTGCTAGATATCAATCTTGTGCAAAAGAATCACACCTATCAAATGTTAAAAGAATACTTAGATATATTAAGGGAACCTTTAATGTAGGACTTTAGTACCTTAGGACTAGCATTTTTGACCTAATTGGCTATTCTGACTCAGACTATACCATGTGCAAATTAGATAGAAAAAGTACAAGTGGAAGCTGTCAATTTCTAGGTCAGAGCCTAGTAAGTTGGTCAAGCAGAAAGCAACACTGTGTTGTTTTATCCACTACTGAAGCTGAGTACATAGCCATGGGGGAATGTGCATCCCAACTATTATGGATGATGCATACCTTAAAGGTTTATCAATTAGAATATAAAAATACAAAATTTTCAATTGATAATGTAAGTTCTATTAATTTAACCAAAAATCCTATCCAACACTCAAGGACTAAACACATAGAAGTGAAACATCACTTTGTAAGGGATCGTGTAGCTAAGAGTGACATTGTACTTAACTATGTTGAGTCCAAGTCAAACCTGCCTGACATTTCATAAAATCCTTACCTGAACTTGAGTTCAGTGCACTTAGAAGACAAATAGGAATCTGCTTAGTAGAATAGAGCTTATTTTTAAAATATTCCTCTTTATTTTTAAAACAACTTGATTTTTAAAATTCTAGGAAAAATATTTTCAAAATTCTAATTTTATTAATTTTTTCAAAAATTTGGACTTAGCGTAGGTATTTACCCCCTAGAAAGCATGTTCCCCTAGGTCTCAACCATAGCATCTCACAAGCACACTAGGATTACCTTGCTTGTATATGAAAAATACTTAAAATGGTCTGAGATACATAGGGTACTGCTTGGACTTCAGAATGCTTATGTCTGTGCATCAACATAAGTCTGAGCAATAAAGATCAAATTCAAATTAATCAAATTAAGTTATCCATGCTTAGTCAAACTAACTAGAACACTTACTTAATTTGACTAACCAAGTGAAAGCTACTACCTCATGATAAGCAGCTAGTAACTAACGATTAGATATTTGTTTAAAAGTAGATGTCTATGCTTGAAAATATGTTGTTACTCTTGCTTGGATTCTAGGATTCTCAAACAAAAATTATTTAATTAAATTTTTTTGGCATTAATTAAGGGGGAGTGAAAGAAGAAGTTTATTTTTAAATTTATTTTTTTTTAAAAAAATATTTTTCAAAGAAACCTTTTACTTAACTAAGTTTTTTTTTAAAAAAAAAGCTAAGTGTTTATCAAAATTTAAGTACTTAACTAAGTTTTTTATGAAAATCCTTTGTAATCTAAGTACTTAACTGAGCTTTTATCCACATCTTTTAAAGCTAAAGTACTCAACTAAATTTATATCAAATTTGTTTTAGAAAGTTGTTTCCAAGTTTTTATCAAATTTATTTTTTAGATCTTGACAAAGTTTTTTTACAAAGCTAAGTATTTTCAAAAGCATTTCTAATTTGGCTAAGTGTTTTTTTTCAAAACAATAATTTTTCAAAACTGAAGTTCATCTAAGTTTTTTTTTTAAAAGCTAAGTCATTTTCAAAGCTTCAAATCAAAGCTAAGTATTTTCAAAAGCATTTCTAATTTGGCTAAGTGTTTTTTTTTCAAAAAAATAATTTTTCAAAACTGAAGTTCATCTAAGTTTTTTTTTAAAAGCTAAGTCATTTTCAAAGCTTCAAATCTAGTTAAGTGTTTGGTAAACCCTAAATTACTTTTCAAAGATTAAAACTTTGCTAAGTTTTTTTCCTTCTTAATTAAAATCTACTTTCAAAACTATGAACTAGTAAATGCTACCTTTCTGGGGAGCTAAAAAAAAATCCCTATCTTTACATTTTTTTTTCTCTATTTAGTATTTTTGATATATGGCAAGGGGGAGAGAGAAAAGTGAAGTTAAGTAGTGAATAAGTAATTAAGGGGGAACTACAACAAGTTGTTGTAGATATTGCATTTTTTAAATTTTTTTAAATTTTTTAAATTGCACTTTTATCTTATTATTGCATCTTTTTATGCATGTTTATGTTCTTATAATCAAGTTATGTTTTACTTAATTTTGACTTTTGTTTTCATAATCAAAAAGGGGGAGATTGTTGGTGCGGGGAGTATCCAACGATTGAACCTGAGTTTTGATAATGGCAAAGGGTTCAAAGTTAAGGTTATTTGTGATCTAATGAGTTTGAATGAGATTGCAGGAAAGTCCTAAGTGTTCTTAGATAAAAGTCCTAGCTGTGGTTAGGCAGGTGGAAAACCCTAGGGGGTGATAACTCTAGGCGAAAAGTCTTGGCAGGTCGAGCTCTTGGGCAAAATCCTAGAGTCGAGAGCTCTAGGTTGAAATTTTGGTATCATGAACCAGGTGGAAGACTAGATGGGTCATGGAGCGGGCGTCCAGCATAAAGACCGGAAGCGTCGGGCACTGAGCAAAAGTCCAGTCAGTCTGGAGGACCGGGCTGGCAACAGGAAACTTCTCCTGAGAGGAGTAGGTGAGGACGCATTCTCCGAAGAGGGAACAGTAAGCGTCGGTTCAATCTAGAGTTTCGACGAAACTCAAAGTCAGAATCAGACAGTCAAAGGTTATCAAATTTCAGTTTATATATATTGTTTTATGCCTGGACTAACTTTATTTTGCAGAAAATAAAAGGCTGGAAAAAGTTGGTCTGAGCCCAGGAAGGGGGTCCGGGCTCCCGAACTCCGAGCGCCTGGACTCTGGGCGCCCGAAACTGGTCCGAGCACCCCAAGCTGGTTCGGGTGCCCGGAGTCAGTCTAGGCACTTGGAACCCAAAAGTTATCTGTAAGATGATGTAGCGCACGCGGAGTGGTCGAGCCACCTGGTCCAGGGACCCGGAGGGGTTCCGGGCGCCCGGAACAACCTATAAAAGTAGTCTCGACCAGAAGCTTTAGAACAATACAACGAACGACTTCCGCTTCTTCGAGCTGCTCAGAAAACGCTTCCACGATGCCCAAAAGCTCTGACGACGATTCTTCTAGAAGATTTTCTCATATAGAGCTGTCGATATCATTTTCATTTAAAAGTTTCTTGTACTACAATTGTAATCTTTCTATACTATTTCGAATTAATTAGTGATTGGCCATCAAAAACACTCTTACGTGTAGGCCTTAGAGTAGGAGTCACCACAGACTCCGAACCAAGTAAAATTCTTGGTATTTGCATTGTGTATTTTATTTTTCGCTATGCGTTTTACTCTAAATGAACAAATTAGCCATGAGCACTATTCACCCCCCCTCTAGCGCTTTCGATCCTACAAATTACACTACTACATTTGAAACAACTATAAGTAGTAAGTTATATATATTTAACACATTAAGCTTTTGATATGTATTGATTACTAATATTATTTACGTGTAGGTGGAGTTTTTTTAGGGTATAGACAGCTTATACTTTGATATGTGGCATCAAGGTCTACAACCTATTTCGTCAAGAGAGTTTAAAATGAGTCAAGTAGATGGCCCAACACAAAATAATTTGTAAGTAATTGTTTACCATCTGTAAATTTCTTGAATACAAATGATTCTTACCTATTTAAAAAATTTAGAGTTGGACATAAAATTATGATAGACATAAACTGGATCGAGCAAGTGTGATTGTTATCTATATGCATATATATATATATATATATATATATATATATATATATATATATATATATATATATATAACAATCACACTTGCTCGATCCAGTTTATGTATATATATATATATATATTGTTGTTATGATAAAAAGATTGATGTTGTTATGTTAAAAAAATTGTTTATATCTATTTGTGATATCATATTTTTCATATGAGACCCATGGTGGGTCAGATATTTTTCATATCAAGCTCACATTCTGGTTGAAATGTATCGTAGAATTAGATTACCTCCGGAGAGATCCAAATCAACAATAGACGGCACTGTTGGAGTCCTTGATGTATGAGAAGGTTGTAGGAATTGATTTGGGTACAATCTGACCTCTCTAGATCTGTAACAACCCAAATTTCCTCATTACGAGTTATAATAGTGGTTAAAAATATTTAGAAATGCTTTAGAAATATTCTAGAGATTTTTTGGAATTTTTAGAATATTTTTATACAATTTTTGGAGTTCATTTGATATTTTTACCAAAAGAAACAAGTTGCAAAAATAAAGAGGTTGAGCCGAGGTTCGAACCGGAGACCTCCGGTTAAGCAAAGCCTTAAGTTATCTCGGATGACCAAGAACCCAGCAGGGTCGTGCTGATTAAATATATAGCGAAATAAACTTAAGTAGTAATAAAAAATAGAAAATATTAAGTATAAAAGAGTTTCGGCCGAGATTCGAACCCGCGACCTCTAACCCAGTCCAAGACTTAAGCGAAGCACGATGACCAAGCGCCCAAACGGGCTGTGCTGATCAAAGAGAGGACAAAATATATTTAAGCAATAGTAGATAACAAGAGACCCGAGTTATAAAGAGAGAACATAGGTCTTCCCGTGACCTAAATTCTTTTCTCTTCTCCCGACTGCTCACGCCGTCTCTGCTCAGGCGAAAACGAAGCCGAGGGTTAGGGCATCACCTCCGGCGGCCGACCAAGATTGATCCGAGGGTTGCTTTGCATCCTCGAGATCCCCTCGTCGAGGAGAGCACGGAGACGCAAGGAGTCGCCGAAATTTGAGCTATCCGAAACCCTAGCAGCCCTGTCGTTCGGTTGTGAGTCCAAGAAACCAATGTAAGTGCTTCCTCACCTGCAGTAGAGTAGTTCCAGATTCTTGTTCTTCTCATTTTCGAATTTTTCTGTGAAGATTTTGGTTTAGGGCTTGCTGCCGTGAGACTCAAAGAAAGAATATGGAAGATTTAAGTATGTTGAGAAATTTGTTTCTTATAGTTTCCTTAAACATGTGGTTTCGGTTTCACTGTACGTAGTTTTCAGTTCCTTTTGGTTTCTTGCCGTGGCACTGAACAGGATGTTGTGTTTTTGGGCCTTAAAACTAGGAATTCGGATGTTGATTTAAATCCTTCTATTCAAGAAATTTTTTTTATGGGCATGATCAGTTAATTTGAAGGGTTACAAATTTTGGATTCCTGTTGCTTGGCAAGGAACAAGAAAAAGTTTAGCTTTCTTCTAAAGTATGTAGGTTTGTGTTTGTAGCTTACTGCAGAATGGTATGCTTTGTTACAGAACATGAAGAACAGCTATGTTTTTAGGTTTTCAGTAGCAAATCCTTGATTAGTTGCAAGGTGTGTACAATTTCATATTGTTCGTGAATATGCCGTGGGTTACTTTGGTTTTAGTTTTAGTTCTTAAAGCATGCAATTTAACATAGTGCAGATTTTTGTAAGCTTATAGTTCAGTTGTGTAGTAAAACTTTATACATGAAGTTTCGGATCCAGTGTCTTCAGTTGCAGATTTTTCTCTTAAATCTGAACAAGAACAACCCATAATTGTATACCAGCTTGAGACTTTTTGCTGATTTACTGAGATTATTCTGTTGGTTGGTTTTCTGTTTGAGTGTGAAGGGCTTTATTAGTAGTATGCAGAATTTTGTAGTATAGTATGCAGAATTTTATGCAGAATTTTGTAACATAGTATGCAGAATTTTGATTAGCATAATTTGCAGATTTTTGTTAAAGCTTCGCATGTAGATTTTTGTTTAAGCATTTCAATGTTAGAATTTGTTTAAACATTTCAGTTTTAAAAGAAGCATTCTTATATTAGAAGTATTAACAAGAACAAGTATTTTACTTAAAGAGGCTAGTACTCGACTTCCGAGGTTGTCGTTAAACAAATCTAGGTGACCGTTTCTGAGGTCTCGGCCCTGGTAAGACCGAGGTCTTTACCCTCGTAGGACTGGTGGCTCGCTACCCCAGTTCCTATTAGGGAGCGCGCATTGGTACTAAGCCTGGGCCCAAGAAAAGATTATTATTTTGAAGTATAAAAGTATAAATTTTAAACAAGTGAAATAAGCTTCACATAAGTTTAAAATTCAGCAAGTTTAGTTTTCTTATATGCTGACATGTTGTTTGGATTTGCTTACATATTTAGTATTTCAGTATGCTATGTTTTTATACTGTTGTTAGATAAGCATGAGCAGCTTTACATGTTTAGCATTTAAGTATGTTTGATTCCTCTATTATCAGATGAGCATGTGTAGTATTTCCGTTAAAGCATTCAATTTTAGATTTCTTCCAGTCACATACATATTCGAGTTTTGTGAGTTAGATAGCGCTTACTAAGCAATTTTGCTTATAGTTGCATTTTTCTCTTACTGCAGATAAAGGAAAGGAAAAGTTATAGCAAAGGAAGGTGACAAGGAGGTGCAAGTTAAGTCCTCGCTACGTAGGACCCTATCCGATCACAGAAAGGATTGGGAAAGTAGCTTACAAGCTGGACTTACCACAGGACATGTCAGCAATACACAATGTATTTCATGTTTCCATGCTAAAGAAGTGTCTCCACGACCCTAGCCAAGTGATTCAGCCACAGTCAGTGAAGATCCAGGAGGATCTTAGCTATGAGAGCTGACCTACAGAGATAGTGGATAGAGAAGTTAAGAGACTAAGGAACAAAGAGGTACCACTAGTGAAAGTCATCTGGCAGAATCAGAAGCACGAGGAAGTTACTTGGGAGCGTGAGGACAACATGAGACAGAAATATCCAGAGTTATTCTAAGTTCGAGGACAAACTTTTTACAAGGTATGGGGAGTTGTAACAACCCAAATTTTCTCATTACGAGTTCTAATAGTGGTTAAAAATATTTAGAAATGCTTTAGAAATATTCTAGAGAATTTTTGGAATTTTTAGAGTATTTTTATGTAATTTTTGGAGTTCGTTTGATATTTTTACCAAAAGAAACAAGTTGCAAAAATAAAGAGGTTGAGCCGAGGTTCGAACCGAAGACCTTCGGTTAAGCAAAGCCTTAAGTTGTCTCGGATGACCAAGAACCCAGCAGGGTCGTGCTGATTAAATATATAGTGAAATAAACTTAAGCAGTAATAGAAAATAGAAAATATTAAGTATAAAAGAGTTTTGACCGAGATTCGAACCCGCGACCTCCAACCCTGTCCAAGACTTAAGCGAAGCGCGATGGCCAAGCGCCCAAGCGGGTTGTGCTGATCAAAGAGAGGATGAAATATATTTAAGCAATAGTAGATAACAAGACACCCAAGTTATAAAAAGAGAACTTAGGTCTTCCCGTGACCTAAATTCTTTTCTCTTCTCCCGACTGCGCACGCCGTCTCTGCTTGGGCGAAAACGAAGCCGGGGTTAGGGCATCACCTTCGGCAGCCGGCCAAGGATTGATCCGAGGGTTGCTTTGCATCCTCGAGATCCCCTCGTCGAGGAGAGCACGAAGACGCAAGGAGTCGCCGGAATTTGAGCTATCCGAAACCCTATTAGCCCTGTCGTTCGGTTGTGAGTCCAAGAAACCAATGTAAGTGCTTCCTCACCTGCAGTAGAGTAGTTCCAGATTCTTGTTCTTCTCATTTTCGAATTTTTCTGTGAAGATTTTGGTTTAGGGCTTACTGTTGTGAGACTCAAAGAAAGAATATGGAAGAGTTAAGTATGTTGAGAAATTTGTTTCTTATAGTTTCCTTAAACATGTGGTTTCTGTTTCACTGTATGTAGTTTTCAGTTCCTTTTGGTTTCTTGTCGTGGCACTAAACAGGAGGTTGTGTTTTTGGGCCTTAAAACTAGGAATTCGGATGTTGATTTAAATCCTTCTGTTCAAGAATTTTTTTTATGGGCATGATTAGTTAATTTGAAGGGTTACAAATTTCGGATTCCTGTTACTTGGCAAGGAACAAGAAAAAGTTTAGCTTTCTTCTAAAGCATGTAGGTTTGTGTTTGTAGCTTACTGCAGAATGGTATGCTTTGTTATAGAACATGAAGAACAGCTATGTTTTTAGGTTTACAGTAGCAAATCCTTGATTAGTTGCAAGGTGTGTACAATGCTATATTGTTGGTGAATATGCCGTGGGTTACTTTGGTTTTAGTTTTAGTTCTTAAAGCATGCAATTTAACATAGTGCAGATTTTTGTAAGCTTATAGTTCAGTTGTGTAGTAAAACTTTATACATGAAGTTTCGGATCCAGTGTCTTCAGCTGCATATTTTTCTGTTAAATCCGAACAAGAACAACCCATAATTGTATACCAGCTTGAGACTTTTTGCTGATTTACTGAGATTATTCTGTTGGTTGGTTTTCTGTTTGAGTGTGAAGGGCTTTATTAGTAGTATGCAGAATTTTGTAGTATAGTATGCAGAATTTTGTAACATAGTATGCAAAATTTTGATTAGCATAATTTGCAGATTTTTGTTAAAGCTTCGCATGCAGATTTTTGTTTAAGCATTTCAATGTTAGAATTTGTTTAAATATTTCAGTTTTAAAAGAAGCATTCTTCTATTAGAAGTATTAACAAGAACAAGTATTTTACTTAAAGAGGCTAGTACCCGACTTCCGAGGTTGTCATTAAAAAAATCCAGGTGACCGTTTCTGAGGTCTCGGCCCTGGTAAGGCCGAGGTGTTTACCTTCGTAGGACTGGTGGCTCGCTACCCCAGTTCCTATTAGGGAGCGCACATTGGTACTAAGCCGGAGCCCAAGAAAAGATTATTATTTTGAAGTATAAAAGTATAAATTTTAAACAAGTGAAATAAGCTTCACATAAGTTTAAAATTCAGCAAGTTTAGTTTTCTTATATGCTGACATGTTGTTTGGATTTGCTTACATGTTTAGTATTTCAGTATGCTATTGTTTTATACTATTGTTAGATGAGCATGAGCAGCTTTACATGTTTAGCATTTCAGTATGTTTGATTCCTCTATTATCAGATGAGCATGTATAGTATTTCCTTTAAAGCATTCAGTTTTAGATTTCTTCCAGTCACATACATATTCGAGTTTTGTGAGTTAGATAGCGCTTACTAAGTAATTTTACTTATAGTTGCATTTTCCTCTTACTGCAGATAAAGGAAAGGAAAAGTTATAGCAAAGGAAGGCGACAAGGAGGTGTGGATGGATGTGTGATGTTTGGACTATAGAAGCCTTGGGGCCTAGTTTAGAAATTTATTAAGATCGTTTTGTATTTAGACTATTGCAAATGTTTATTCATGTTGATGATTTTATTCATAGAGTGACTTTATGTATTTAGAATCCTTCCTTTTAAATTGTTATACACCTTAGTCCCATTCTTTGAGTTGTTGTATTATTGCATGCTTGTTCTGATTAATATATATAGTTTTAGCATGTATATTTAGATTGATATGTTTTAGTTGTGTATATATGCTGGAGTAGAATGTAGAGATAAGTTATTCATGTTTCCGCTGTCACTAACTGCATGTCTAGATGTATTGATAATTACATGTGAACAACTCTAAATAAGTATAGTTAGTAGTCCAGTAGCGCTCCACCCTCACAGACCAGTAGTGAGGAGGGTGGGGTGTTACAAGGTCTATAAGTGGGTTTTGACTAAAGTCCACTAATGGACCTAGGGTTGTCAGATTTCACCAAAATATCAACCAATGGGAAGGGTTGAGTGATGAGAAGGTAAATATGGTGTCAAACTAGGGTTCTAACCACTGTCAATGAAGTTATTGTGTCATGCCATTTGGCACGGAACACTGCACTTGCTAGAATTCAATAAACAACACATATTTCGAGTTTTAATTTACAAGCACAACAAAACCCTATTTTTTTAAGTCATAACTTAGAGTTGAAACTCAATTTACAACCCTATTTGTTATTCAGGAAAGTATTCAACTATACAATTCTCGCATCAAGAATAACCTTTGGGTCTGATATGGAAACATATTAGGCCCACGGTATGATTGAAATGAATCGTAGGATTAGATTGCCTCTGGAGAGATCTAAATCATCAATAGACGACACCATTAGAGTCCTTGATGCATGAGAAAGCTATAGGAATTGATTTGAGTGCAATCTGACCTCTCTAGGTCTATGAGTGGGTTTTTTCCAAAATTCACTGATAGACCTAGGGTAGTCATATTTCACCAAAATATCAATCAATGGAAAGGGTTGAGCGAGGAGTAGGTAGATATGGTATCAAACCTAGGTTCTAACTACTGTCAATGAAGTTATTATGTCGTGTCATTTGGCACGAAATTATGCACTTGCTAGAATTCAATGAGCAACACACACTTTCGAGTTTTAACTTACAAGCATAATAAAACCCTATTTTTTAAGTTATAACTTAGAGTTGAAACTCAATTTACAACCCTATTTGTTATTCAAAAAATTATTCAACTATACAATTCTCACATCAGGAATAACCTTTGGACCTAATATGTTTCCATATCATGCCCACGTTCTAGCTAAAATGTATTATAAGATTATATTGCCTCCGGAGAGATATAAATCAATAATATATGACACTGTTGGAGTCCTTGATGCATGAGAAAGACATAGAACTTGATTTGGGTGCAATCTGACCTCTCTAGGTCTATCAGTGGATTTTGACCAAAACCTATTGATAAACCTAGAGTAGTCAGATTTCATCAAAATATCGATCAATGGGAAGGGTTGAGCGAGGAGAAGGTAGATATGGTGTTAAACCTAGGTTCTAATCACTGTCAATGAAGTTATTGTGTCGTGCCATTTTCCATGAAATAGTGCACTTGTTGAAATTCAATGAATAGCACACACTTTCAAGTTTTAACTTACAAGTACAATAAAACTCTATTTTTAAGTCGTAACTTAGAGTTGAAACTCAATTTACAACCCTATTTGTTATTCATAAAATTATTCAACTATATAATTCTCGTATTAGGAATAACCTTTGGGCCTGATATATTTCCATATCAGGCCCATGTTTTGGCTGAAATATATCGTAAGATTAGATCACCTCTGAAGAGATCTAAATCAACAATAGATGACACCATTGGAGTCCTTGATGCATGAGAAAGCCACATGAATTGATTTGGGTACAATTTGACCTCTCTAGGTCCATCAATGGGTTTTTACCAAAATCCACTGATGAACCTAGGATAGTCAGATTTCACCCAAAATATCGATCAATGGGAAGGGTTGAGCGAGAAGAAGGTAGATATGGTGCCAAAGCTAGGTTCTAACCACTGTCAATGAAGTTATTGTGTAGTGTCATTTGGTGCGGAACAGTACACTTGCTAGAATTCAATGAACAACACACACTTTTGAGTTTTAACTTACTTGCATAACAAAAACCCTATTTTTGAAGTCATAACTTAGAGTTGAAACTCAATTTACAATCATATTTGTTATTTAGAAAATTATTCAACTATATGAGCAGGAATAACCGTGGAGCTGATATTTTGCCATATCAGGCTCACATTTGGGCCTAATATGGTCTCATATCAGGCCCACAGTGGGCCTAACATGTTCTAGCTAAAACTTATTGTAATTTAGTCATAACTTACAGATGAAACCCAATTTACAAGCACCCACTTTGAAATATCTAGACAATTGTAGCTTTACATTCCCTACAGAACTTTTTTCATACAACAATGGATGCAATACATACAAACATGATCCAAGTAACAATACTATACAAAAATGTATATTTACAATAAAACACTAGATGTACTACATACAATACATACAAAGATGATCAAACTAATACCACTTAAAAAACTTGTATCTTTACATTTCCTACCCAACAATTTTTCTTATAACATTGGATAATTAATCTGATTTTATCCAAAACCTGTCCCTCAAGATTAATGCTAGTACATCAATTCTAAATTTTTTCATGTCTCCTTGTTTGAAGTTCATTTCTAAATCATATAGCAGACATCGAATGTATTGTATCACAAAGAAGTCACAATCAACGTTGTAAATAACATCGGTAATTTAATTTTTGATATTTAATGTACAATTGTTATATTCATACTGTAACACCCCACCCTCCTCACTACTGGTCTGTGAGGGCGGAGGGCTACTGGACTACTAACTTTACTTAACTATCCTTGTTCACATGTTGATAGAAATTCCTAAAACTCTCGGAGAATTCAAAACATACAATTAACTAGCAGCGGAAGACTAAATGACTCATCTAATACATTCTACTCAACTCTTTGTTAATAAATTCTTATGCTAAATCCCAAGGCTTCTATAGTCCAGGCATCACACATCCATCCGCACCTCCTTGTCGCCTTCCTTTACTATAGCTTTTCCTTTCCTTTATCTGCAGTAAGAGGAAATGCATCTATAAGCAAAATTGCTTAGTAAGCGCTATCTAACTCACAAAACTCGAGTATGCATGTAAGCTGAAAGAAATCTAGAAACTGAATGCTCATCTAATAGCAAACGAAACATAGCATACTGAAATGCTAAACATGTAAAGTAAATCTAAACAAGTACGCTAGCATAAAAGAAAACTAAACTTGCTGGATTTTAAACTTATGTGAAGCTTATTTCTTTTATTTGAAAACTTATACTTTAATACTTCAAAATAATAATCAACTTTCTTCTTGGGCCCGACAACTGTACTTGCTATGCGCGCATCCCTAACTAGACCCGAGATAGTTGGTCCCGAATCTAGTAGGGTTTACTAGGTTATCTAAACCTAGGGACGACTATGGGAGCCCAGCCCAAGGACAACTGAGAGTCCTGCATACTAGGTTATCTAAACCTAGGGACGACTATGGGAGCCCAACCCAAGGACAACTGAGAGTCCAGTATAGTGCCACTGATAAAAGTAAAATACTTGTTATCTTTTAATACTTCTAATATATAATGCCTCGGCATTTTAACGAGCACCTTATGTGCCAAAATCCCTAAAGTCTTGACTTTGGGATCTACTTAAGGCCTTAGCCTTTTTCTTTCTTTTCTTTATCTTTCTTATACTTGTTAATACCTCTAATAAAAGAATGCTTCTTTAAAAACTAAAATGTTTAAACAAATTCTAATTTTGAAATGCATAAACAAAAATCTGCATACTATGCTAATCAAAATTCTGCATACTATTCTAATCAAGATTCTGCATTCTATGCTACACTATTTCTGCATACTATGCAAACATAAAATCTGCACTATAAGCTTAATTAAAATCTGTACTATAGGCTTAATTAAAAATCTGTACTATAAGCGCTTAATTAAAATATGCAATATAAGCTCTACATAAAAAATCTACATTATAGGCTTAATTAAAATTCATAGGCAATTAAAACTCTTAGCGCTATAAATTAAAATCTGCAATATAAATATAAGCTTATATAAAATTGCAATTATAAGTTTAATTTAAAAATTGCAATATTGCAATGATTAATTAAAAATACTCTATAAATCTATTATAGCGCTTAATTAAAATCTGCATTAAAAAATTAAAATTATAACTACTGTGGGCTTAATTAAAAATCTGCATTATAAGCGCTTCTTATGCTTCGAATTCAAGAAGAACAAAGGTCCGAAACTACTCCTACTGTAGGTGAGAAGCACTTACCTTGATTCTTGGACTCACAACCGAACAAAAAGGGCTTCTAGGACCTTGGCCGACCACCGGAGATGATGCCCTATCTCCCTTTCGTTTTCTGCCCGAGCTCCGCCATCGTATGCAGAAGAGAAGGAGAGAATGGTTTAAAACAGAGCATCAACTTATCCCTTTTTATAACTTAATATTTCTGTTAACTCCTTAAATAAATTCGCTACCTTTTCTAAACAGACAAATCCAACATCAACTTATCCCTTTTATAATCCAATATTCTGCTAACTATCTTAAATAAATTCGCTACCTTTTCTAAACTGACAAATCCAACATCAACTTATCCCTTTTATAATATTCTATTAACTATCTTAAATAAATTCGCTACCTTTTCTAAACAGACAAATCCAAGATCAACTTATCCCTTTTATAATCCAATATTTTGTTAACTATCTTAAATAAATTCGCTACCTTTTCTAAACAGACCTGGTCAGCCAGGTTTTGACCGAGTCAAAGGTCGTGGGTTCAATTCTCGGCTTGGACATTTTTTGTCGAAACTTCCTTCGTTTAGTAAAAATACCAATCGACCTCCAAAAATTACATAAGAATACTCTAAAAATCTCTAGAATATTTTTAAAATATTTCTAAATATTTTTAAGAACTTTTAGAACTCCTAATGAGGAAAATTGGGTCATTACACATACTGTTTCTAATTTACTTACCTGGCTTTTTGTTGTGAACATTCTATTGTGAGACAGACTCATTTATCCAATGGATGATGACTTTCTAAATATGGATGAATAGTAACTGTTAGGACCCTCGGACGCTGGCTAGAAGGAGGTATATAGCCCCTGTACAAATACGAATTGCGATCAAATGCAATCCGAATAAAATCCTGTTTCGGGCACCCAAACCAAGAAAGTAACTAAGTTGACTTTTTTTAGTCCGGGCCTTCTGCTTCGGTTTCTCTTATCTCAGTCCGGGTCTTCCGCTCTGGTTCCTCTTGATTGGGTGATCTCGACCATCCGGAATAGGGCTCACCCAAACCCAACTTCCGTCCTTCTAGAGCAAGCTTCCGCTCCTGACTTCTCATCCCTCAGAAATGTCGCACGCCTCCTTCTCGTCTGCCCGCGTACTCTTCCGCAACACCCTGTCCCTCAGACGCACCGAGCCCGTCAACTCTCTCCCGTGCGGTCCTTCTCGCTAGCTGCGTCTTTTGCTCGATATCCTGTGCTCCTAAGTTCCTGCACACTTAGACACAGGATTAAACACAACAGGACCTAACTTAACTTGTTTGATCACATCAAAACAACCTTGGGGTACCAACAATCTCCCCCTTTTTGATGTGAGCAACCCAAGTAAAAGAAATAAATTTGTAATTTAAAATAGTTTAAACTACCTCCCCTTAGACTTAATCTTCCCTTTTCCCCCCTTTGATCACATAAAAAATTAGGTACCAAAAGAAATCTAAGGGTAATTTTTTTTTAAAAAAAACTTTGATTTTTCAATAATTTTTTTTTAAAAAACTTATTAAGTTTTTTTAAAAAAATAATTTGATAGCACTTAAAACAATTTGCAATAATTTTAGAAAAATTTTAATTTTTGTAAAAAAATCTAAGTAAAAAAGAATTTCTAAGAAAAAAATATTTGAGTAACAATTTTAAAGCATTAATTATAATTAAATACTTTGTCGGTTAGTCAATTAAATATTTTATTTTATTAATTGACTTCCAAACTGTGGTGAGGCACTAGGCCTTCTTGGTTATTAGAGCAACAACCACTTTCTAGACAAAGCCTCTTAAGGAAATCAAACATTTAATCTACTCTTTGATAGCCCTAAGTCCAATTAAACTTTCAATTTATACAAATTTTTGGAACCCAATATAGATTCCTTCCTACAGGATTAATCAGAAATTTTGGGGGCACATAACTTTTGGGAATTTTTCTAATTTGACCCTATGAAATCTAAGATACCAACTTAGTCTATTAAAATTTTGAGTTTGAATAGTTAAACATGTATGGTTTTTCAAATTTTCTACTTGTGTCTTCAATTTATCATTTTTCAATTTTAATTTTTCAAAATCTTCTAATAAGTAGGATTTGGCTAGAATTAACTTTAATTTTTATTTTCTTTTTCTAATTTGCAACAGTCTTTAGATAATAACTTAACAAATTTAAATAACTTATCGAGAGGAAGAGATCGTACCTGACTTACCTTGCCGATCTCGTTATCCGTAGCTCCCCCTGAACTATTGCTTTCTTTCGATATCGCTTGTAACACCCCACCCTCCTCACTACTGGTCTGTGAGGGCGGAGGGCTACTGGACTACTAACTTTACTTAACTATCCTTGTTCACATGTTGATAGAAATTCCTAAAACTCTCGGAGAACTCAAAACATACAATTAACTAGCAGCGGAAGACTAAATGACTCATCTAATACATTCTACTCAACTCTTTGTTAATAAATTCTTATGCTAAATCCCAAGGCTTCTATAGTCCAGGCATCACACATCCATCTGTACCTCCTTGTCGCCTTCCTTTACTATAGCTTTCCCTTTCCTTTATCTGTAGTAAGAGGAAATACATCTATAAGCAAAATTGCTTAGTAAGCGCTATCTAACTCACAAAACTCGAGTATGCATGTAAGCTGAAAGAAATCTAGAAACTGAATGCTCATCTAATAGCAAACGAAACATAGCATACTAAAATACTAAACATGTAAGCAAATCTAAACAACATGTCAGTATATAAGAAAGCTAAATTTGCTGAATTTTAATCTTATCTGAAGCTTATTTCTTTTGTTTGAAAACTTATACTTTAATACTTCAAAATAATAATCAACTTTCTTCTTGGGCCTAAGCAGTACCATCTTATGCGCATCCCTATCTAGACCCGAGATAGCTGGTCCCGAATCTAGTAGGGTTTACTAGGTTATCTAAACCTAGGGACGACTATGGGAGCCCAACCCAAGGACAACTGAGAGTCCTGCATACTAGGTTATCTAAACCTAGGGACGACTATGGGAGCCTAACCCAAGGACAACTGAGAGTCCAGTACAGTGCCACTGATAAAAGTAAAATACTTGTTATCTTTTAATACTTCTAATATATAATGCCTCGGCATTTTAATGAGCACCTTATGTGCCAAAATCCCTAAAGTCTTGACTTTGGGATCTACTTAAGGCCTTGGCCTTTTTCTTTCTTTTCTTTATCTTTCTTATACTTGTTAATACCTCTAATAAAAGAATGCTTCTTTAAAAACTAAAATGTTTAAACAAATTCTAACTTTAAAATGCATAAACAAAAATCTGCATACTATGTAATCAAAATTCTGCATACTATTCTAATCAAGATTCTGCATTCTATGCTACACTATTTCTGCATACTATGCAAATATAAAATCTGCACTATAAGCTTAATTAAAATCTGCACTATAAGCCTACATAAAAATCTGCACTATAAGCTTAATTAAAATCTGTACTATAGGCTTAATTAAAATCTGCACTATAAGCTTAATTAAAAATCTGCACTATAAGCTTAATTAAAATTTGCACTATAGGCTTAATAAAATATGCACTATAAGCTTAATTAAAATTTGCACTATAAGCTTAATTAAAATCTGCACTATAAGCTTACATAAAAATCTACATTATAAGCTTAACTAAAATCTGCACTATAAGCTTACATAAAAATCTGCATTATAAGCTTAATCAAAATCTGCACTATAAGCCTACATAAAACTCTGCACTATAAGCTTAATTAAAATCTGCACTATAGGCTTAATTAAAAATCTGCACTACAAGCGCTTCTTATGCTTCGAATTCAAGAAGAACAAAGGTCTGAAACTACTCCTACTGCAGGTGAGAAGCACTTACCTTGATTCTTGGACTCACAACCGAACAAAAAGGGCTTCTAGGACCTTGGCCGGCCGCCGGAGACGATGCCCTAACTCCCTTTCATTTTCTGCCCGGGCTCCGCCATCGTACGCAGAAGAGAAGGATAGAATGGTTTAAGTCACGGGAAAACAGAGCATCAACTTATCCCTTTTTATAACTTAATATTTCTGTTAACTCCTTAAATAAATTTGCTATCTTTTCTAAACAGACAAAACCAATATCAACTTATCCCTTTTATAATATTCTGTTAACTATCTTAAATAAATTCGCTACCTTTTCTAAACAGACAAATCCAACATCAACTTATCCCTTTTATAATCCAATATTCTGTTAACTATCTTAAATAAATTCACTGCCTTTTCTAAATAGAAAAATCCGTTTGCCCACCTGGTCAGCTGGGTTTTGACCAAGCCAAAGGTCGTGGGTTCAATTCTCGGCTTGGACATTTTTTTGTCAAAACTTCCTTCGTTTAGTAAAAATACCAAACGACCTCCAAAAATTATATAAAAATACTCTAAAAATTTCTAAAAAACCCTAGAATATTTCTATAGCATTTTTAAATATTTTTAAATTACTTTTAGGACTCTAATTGAGGAAATTTGGGTCGTTACATCGCTCCCCCTTCATCGATGCTCTCAATGCTCATTTCGGACGAGCTTGCTTCATTTTCATCGTCTTGATGACTTGCCATTAACGCAAGTCTGGAGAAAGCCTCAATCTCTGATTCGAAGACATTTCATCCCACGTCGCCTTTAGGTTTTTGTGCTTGTTCATTTGGATGGGCTTCTTGTTCTTACCCTTGTACTTATTCTTCATTTTAGGGTAGTTGTCTTGAACGTGCCCTTTTTCATTATAGTGGTAATATCTTATTGTTCTTTTCTTTCTACCCTGTAGATGGTTAGTTTTTATAGATTTAAATAATTTTTAAATTATCTTACAATCATTACCGTTTCATCATCATCAAGAGAAGATTCTGAATCCTATTCATCTATCTTTGCCTTAAGGGTAATGTTGTGCTTCGGCTCCTTCGTATCTGCACATCTCGTTTCATGAACTTCTAATGTTGAAAATATTTCTTCTAAGGTAACATATTCTAAATCTTTAGATATATAGTAAGCATCTACTAATGATGCCCACTCGATAGTTCTAGGAAATGCATTAAGTACGTACCTTAGTGAATCCCGGTTGCTTACCTTTTCTCTAAGATTCGTGAGTCAGGTAATTAGTTCCTTCATTCTCGAGTGAAGATGTACAACGATTTCTTCTGCTTCCAGTTTTATGTTGCTTAACTGATTCCTTAGCAGATCCTATCTCGCGAGCTTAGCTTCGGACATCCCTTCATGTAGCTCAAGGAACTTCTCCTAAAGCTCCTTTGTTGAGTCGTAGGTGTCGATCCGGTTGACTTCTTGTGGCGGTAGGATGCTTGGTAGATAGAACTCTACTTTACCATTTGCCATGAAGCTAGTTTGCTCCTTCTTCGTCCACTGGTATTCTTCCTTACCTTCGGGTGCTATAAAACTAAATTTCATTATTAAAAGCAATTCAAAATCGATTTTAAAGAATACCTCCATTTTCTTTTTCCAGCTTGCGAATTCCCCCTCAAACTTCGGTGAATAGATGCTCGGTTCGGTCATCTCGTGTGCTTCGTTCGGCGGTTAGTCCTCCTGAAGAGTCCTCACTCTAATACCAATTGTTAGGACCCTCTGTTGGGTTTTTCGGGCCACGAAAACCCTGAATCACCCATGCCACTGGATCTCGTGCAAAGGATAGATTTCAAAAATATGAGTACGAGTTTCAAACTATGATCTACAAAGGGAAAACATTTTATACCTTTGAAGCGTGCCCTCGCAAATCCCGCTCCTCCAATGGTACGTCGGATCTCGAAGTTATCAACGTAGACAACTCTCTAGTGATATCCACACGAACAAGAAGTGTTCTCTAACACTCAAGGATGGAGAAGAGAGCACCACAAGTGTGCTAGTACTCTCTAGGGCTCTCGGGTAGGATTGGAAGAAGAAGAAAGGAAAAGAAGAGAACACACTCCTCTAAAATCTCTATGTGACTTTCACTAACCTTTCTTCTTGCATTAGATTCACTCTCCTTTCTTCTCCCTTGCTTGAAACCCACGACCAAGAGAAGAGAAGGAGCAAGAAGAGAGCTTAGGAGGAGGAAGATCACTTGAATGAGAGTTACACTTGCAAAATTAAACTCTTTTCATCTAATTAAGTGGTTTGTAACCTCCATGGGATACCAAGAGTCACAACTCTTGGTAACTCCCATGAGGTGGCACTTCACTTAAGTAACCATGATGATGTGGAGCATCATCATTTGTCCACTTAATGCCAACTCACCAATGAGGTGGCATAAAGTCAAGTCAAACTTGACTCTTCATCTTCCTCTCAAGTCATGTCAAACTTGACTTAATCTCTCTCATGGTTGATCTAATCCAACCATTTAATTCAAGCCAATTTAATATAATGAATCTAATTCATTTAATTAAATTGATTCAATGAGTCATAATCTAAATTAGACTCATTGAACACATGAATCAACTTGAGTCCAACTCAATTAGCCCAATTAGGATTACTCTTAATCCAATTTGATTCATCAAATGAATCTAATCCTCTTGGTTCATCATATGAACCTAATCTCCATCCACTTGTTCTTTGTGTGTGACCCAATAGGTTCTTGTAACGTTGGCAATGCCCCTAAACTCATTTATAAACATAAGTAATGAGCGGTATCTAGCAATACATCATTACTACCCAAGTTACAAGAATTTTGAGATCCAACATCACCTTGTGACTACTAATTGTGACTCCTCACAATATATGACAAGTGTCCTTCTATCCTAGACATCTAGATTGATCAATGTGAGGCATAGACCGTGTCATCCTCTAATCAATCTAAATCTTGAACTCCAAGTAGACTCACTCAATCAAATGAGCTCAATATCCTATATTGACTCATTTGGGCATGGCCATGCACTTCGTGGTCTCACTCTATCAAGAATACCGATGTCTCTCCCGTCATATAGGAGGGATAGATCCCATCTACGTCACTCACATCCCTCCGCATAATTTGTTACATACCCAGTAATCGCCTATATGGTCCACCCAGTTACAGGTGACGTTTGACGAAACCAAAGTACATAACTCCTTATGCAGGGAACCATGGTGACTTCAGGTCTAAGGGCTAGTAGTCATACTAATAGCCACATGAGAAAGTATATGACACTCATAAAATGATCCATGATACTTTCTCATGGCGGGTCATTCAGTATACATTCTCTAATGCATACCCATGTGCCAACTTGATAACTCTATATCCATGACTTGTGAGATCAAGTCATCGAGTTGACCTACATGCTAGTCTTATTGCATTAACATTGTCCCTGAATGTTAATACTCGACTAGGAATGATTAAGAGTAGTGTTCCCTATATCATCTCACTATCGGTTCAACTAACCGATTGATATAGGTGAGAACCGTCTACTCAAGAACGTTATTATACTTAGTTTATTTGGCACCAATACAAGTAAGTATAATAACCAAAAACCAAATGCCTTTATTTATATAGAATATGATACA
Source organism: Zingiber officinale (assembly GCF_018446385.1). Taxonomy (NCBI): domain Eukaryota; kingdom Viridiplantae; phylum Streptophyta; class Magnoliopsida; order Zingiberales; family Zingiberaceae; genus Zingiber; species Zingiber officinale. The sequence continues at coordinate 67,042,215 of NC_056006.1, read as the reverse complement.
ACAAGTCCAAAATACAATCATCAAATGATTGGCTCTAGGGCTCTAGCTAACAATCTCCCACTAGCACTAGTGCCAATCAGTGTAGGCTCTAAGCCCAAATGACCTAGTGTGACCATCATGCTTCCTCTGTGCCAAAGCCTTGGTCAAGGGATCTGCGATGTTAGCCTCTGTAGGTACTCTGCAAATCTTCACATCTCCTCTCTCGATGATCTCTCGAATGAGATGGAAGCGCCGTAGTATGTGTTTGGTCGCTAGTGTGAGCGAGGTTCCTTCGCCTGTGCTAAAGCTCCATTGTTGCCACAATAGAGCTCAATGGGGTCAGCAATGCTAGGAACCACCCAAAGTTCAATGATGAACTTGCGGATCCAAACTACCTCCTTTGCTACCTCTGATGTAGCAATGTACTCGGCTTCTGTTGTAGAATCAGCTACTGTATCCTGCTTCGAACTCTTCCAGCTCAGCTATCATCACTGTAACCCTTTACAGCTAGCTCATCATTGCCTCCATATATCAAAAATATTCTTTAGTCCTTCTTAAGTACTTAAGAATATTCTTGACCGCTATCGAGTGACGGGTATCTGCTCGTCATGCTCAAAGCATACGAGACATCCGTCGAGTACATAGCATGGAGTACATGATCGATCCTATCGAGGCATAAGGGATCTGATCCATGCGGTCTCTCTCCTCTAGAAGAGGGACCTTGAGTCTTGAAGACTCATGCCATGTGACATCGGTAGAAATCCCTTCTTGGAGTTCCGCATGGCAAGGAGTACCTTGTCAATGTATGTACTCTGACTTAGGCCAAGCAATCTCTTAGATCTATCTCTATAGATCTGTATCCCTAGAATGCGGGATGCCTCACCTAAGTCCTTCATTGAGAAGCAACTCCCTAGCCATGTCTTGACAGACTGAAGCATAGGGATGTCCTTCCAATGAGCAGTATGTCATCCACATACAATATGAGGAAGACAACTATGTCCCCTACAACCTTCTTGTAGACACAAGGTTTGTCTTCATTCTTGATGAAACCAAACTATTTGATTGCATCATCGAATTGAAGATTTCAGCTCCGAGAAGCTTGCTTTAGTCCATAAATGGACCTATGCAGCTTGCATACTCTGCTAGTATGCTGTGGATCTACAAAACCCTCAGGTTGTGTCATGTACACATCCTCGAGTAGGTTTCCATTCAGAAACGCGGTTTTGATATCCATCTTCCATATCTCATAGTCATGGTAGGCTGCAATAGCAAGCATGATACGAATGGACTTAAACATCGCTACTGGAGAAAATGTTTCATCATAGTCAATACCATGAATCTGCTTGAAAGCTTTAGCTACCAAGCGACCCTTATAGATAAGTCCATCCATGTCAGTCTTTCTCTTAAAGACCCACATACACCCAATGGGTCTTACCCCTTCAGGTGGATCAACCAAAGTCCATACTTGGTTGGTGTACATGGATTCCATTTCGGATCTCATGGCCTCTAGCCATTTCTCGGAATCTGGTCTCATCACAGCTTCCTGATAGGTGGTAGGCTCATCCTCTATGAGCACAATGTCATCATGGTCAGACAAGAGAAATGAGTATCTCTTAGGCTGACGACGTACCCTATCAGATCTGCGAAGAGGTATGTCTACTTGAACTAGTTGTTGTTCCTCAACTCCTTGTGGAACAACATCATCAACAACACTTTGTGGTTCCAGTTCAATTTCCATCGAGGCATCAGTGTATTGTTGGCATCTTGAACTTCTTCAAGATCGAACGTGCTCCCATTAGTCTTTCTAGAAACAAAGTCCCTTTCTAGAAAGACCCCAGTCTTTGCCACAACTACCTTGTGCTGACTAGGAATGTAGAAGTAATATCCCTTAGTTTTCTTGGGATATCCAATAAAATAGCACTTGTCAGATTTAGGTCGTAACTTGTTTGAGACTTAACGTCTAACGTAAGCCTCACAACCCCAAATCCTCATGAAAGACACCTGGCATCTCTCCCAGTCCATATCCTATATGGTGTCTTTATCACGGCCTTGGATGGAACTCGGTTGAGTATAAAAGCTATCGTGTCTAGAGCATAACCCCAAAGGTATGTCGGAAGATCTGTGTGACTCATCAAAGATCGCACCATATCTAATAGGGTACGATTCCTCCTTTCAGATACACCATTCCACTGTGGTGTTCCAGGAGGAGTGAGTTGGGATAGAATCCCACACTCAACTAGGTAGTTACGAAACTCATGGCTAAGGTATTCTCCACCTCGATCTGATCGAAGTATCTTAATACTCTTGCCAAGCTGGTTTTGTACTTCATTCTTGAATTCTTTGAACTTTCAAAGGATTCTGACTTATGTGTCATCAAGTACACATAACCATATCTACTGAAGTCATTAGTAAATGTGATGGAGTACCTATAACCGCCTCTAGCAGCGACATTGAAAGGGCCACAAATCAGTATGCTCTCTCGCTGTGCCCACTAAAGGAGTCTTGGTCATCTTGCCTCGTAGGCATGACTCGCATATCTCATATGATTCAAAATCAAATGAGTCCAACAAACCATCCTTATGGAGTTGGGATAAGCGACCTAAGCGATAGTGCCAGAGGTAGGTTTAGTTCATGTCATTTGACTTGAACCTCTTGGTATTTATGTTATAGATAGGGCTCTCAAGGTCTAGAATATAGAGTCCGCTTATCGAGGTGCACTACAATAGAACATATCGTTTAAAAAGACGGAACAACATTTGTTCTTTATTATAATGAAAATCCTTTCTTGTCCAAACAAGAAACTGAAATTATGTTCTTAGTCAAGGCACATAACAACAATCATCTAATTCTAGTACAAGCCCGAAGTCGAGATAGATAGTAAGTTCCTACAATAACAACCCGTACTCCATTGCCTACTCATAGGTCTACCTCACCCTTCGTCAATGCCTGCTATTTCTCAGTGGTGAGAAGCACATCCGGTATCTAATACCCACGATGAAGAAATAGAGAGGTTGACTTCTATAACATGTATACCTGAAGTAGAAATCTTATTTCTCTTCTTCGTAAGATCTTCCAGGTATTCTTTGGAGTTCCTCTTCCAGTGCCTCGCTTGTCCTTGATATATGTGACAAAGATGTTCAACCATATCGTAAGCGCCCATCAACTCATGTTGCTTCTGAAGCTCAGAGTTCATGGTCGCGAGCATAAGACAGGACACATCTAATGCGTCATCTTGATGCTTCTTGTAAGCATCTCGGTCTACTCGCGTGGCAGTGGCAAGAGGAGCCTCCGGAATGGGCTGCTCCAGGAAATTTGCTCCGTTGAGCTTGTCCTTCTTAAGGACAAAACGCAGAGAGAAGTTGTTCGTGTTTGACGTCATGGAAATTCTACAACAGAAATAAATGCAGAAATAAATATCATATTCTTTAAATCATTTAATTAGGCCTTCAACTAAATGATGCTCCCACTGAATTCTATAATTCATGTGGGACAAGATCCACATCATACTAACTCTTGAGTTAGCTTTGGCTAATACGCCCAAGACTTAGTATGATCGGTAGGTAACGATTACCAATTACATCTCTATGCAACTCTTATTTATAGGATCAAAATCCGCGTTTATATTAAAACTCGAGTTAGCTTTGCCTAATATGCCCGAGAGTTAATATATATGTGATTTTGACCTATCTTTCCAACCGTTGGAAGAATGCCTATAGTTATACTCGATCCAACCGAGTTAACTAGGAATACTCAATCTAATTGAGTTGTACTCACCCATGCATTGATAAGCGAGACCAAGATTGTCCCTCCGTACCCTACCAAGATAGTATGTGTTGCTATGCTTTGGCAGATTCAACAACAACATGCGATCGAGGTAGTGGTAGGTATCACGGCATGGTAGGCATTACGAGTTGACACGTTTTAGATCTAATCTAAACGATGATGTGTATCAAATACTTGATTTAGATCTAATCTAATCGTAGGGTGCATCATGTGCACGATTTAGATCTAATCTAATCACAAGGCACTAATTAATTACTTAATTAATTAGCATGCATCACATACACACAAAACAATTAATTAAATAATTAATCAAATAATTTTGTGATTATGTCATGGCCCTACTACGATCTTCTCAAGCCAATGAGAAGATCGGATGGTCAACCTAAGGTCAACAGCTTCTCAAGCTTCTTCGTTTGACCACTTGTGTTGCTCGCGCCCTCCTCGTAACTCCGTCTCGTGTGGACCTTCCACCACTTCAAAATTTACATTACAATTTTGAAACTCGAGTTACATTCGAGTCTAAATCTAATTTACAACTAGAATATAAGAGAAAGGTACGACGCGCAGGTCGTGAAAATAAAATAAAATAAATACAGCACGCACATCACATAACGACACACATGAATTATCCAAATCCAATTTGGGTTTTGGGTCATGACTATCACAAAATAATATATAATTCAAAATTATATATTTCTATAATTTTCTGTAATTTTTCTATAATTTTTACAATGCTAGGGGAAGCGCCCCTACCCACGATCTAACCATTGCGAGGGTTCCTTTGCGATCTAACAGTGCCTTAGCCCGCTGTCCCAAAAAGATTTGGGGCGAAACCAAGCCGTTTTGGAAAAATCTTCCCGGTAGCAGAAGCCTACAAGTGCCGAAACACTTGTGCTTCGCTTCTACGAGAAAATTACTCATAAAAACTATAAAAAAACCTAAATTTACAGAAAATCACAGAAGCTATTTTTTCATAAAAAATCAAAAACAAACTCGTACATGCGCGGAAACCCCGAATCACCCATGCCACTGGATCTCGTGCGAAGGATAGATTTCAAAAATACGAGTACGAGTTTCAAACTATGATCTACAGTAGATCTACAAAGGGAAAACATTTTATACCTTTGAAGCGTGCCCTCGCAAATCCCGCTCGTCCAACGGTACGCCGGATCTCGAAGTTGTCAACGTAGACAACTCTCTAGTGATATCCACACGAACAAGAAGTGTTCTCTAACACTCAAGGATGGAGAAGAGAGCACCACAAGTGTGCTAGCACTCTCTAGAGCTCTCGGGTAGGATTGGAAGAAGAAGAAAGGAAAAGAAGAGAACACACTATTCTAAAATCTCTATGTGACTTTCACTAACCTTTCTTCTTGGATTAGATTCACTCTCCTTTCTTCTCCCTTGCTTGAAACCCACGACCAAGAGAAGAGAAGGAGCAAGAAGAGAGCTTAGGAGGAGGAAGATCACTTGAATGAGAGTTACACTTGCAAAATTAAACTCTTTTCATCTAATTAAGTGGTTTGTAACCTCCATGGGATACCAAGAGTCACAACTCTTGGTAACTCCCATGAGGTGGCACTTCACTTAAGTAACCATGATGATGTGGAGCATCATCATTGGTCCACTTAATGCCAACTCACCAATAAGGTGGCATAAAGTCAAGTCAAAGTTGACTCTTCATCTTCCTCTCAAGTCAAGTCAAACTTGACTTAATCTCTCTCATGGTTGATCTAATCCAACCATTTAATTCAAGCCAATTTAATATAATGAATCTAATTCATTTAATTAAATTGATTCAATGAGTCATAATCTAAATTAGACTCATTGAACACATGAATCAACTTGAGTCCAACTCAATTAGCCCAATTAGGATTACTCTTAATCCAATTTGATTCATCAAATGAATCTAATCCTCTTGGTTCATCATATGAACCTAATCTCCATCCACTTGTTCTTTGTGTGTGACCCAATAGGTTCTTGTAACGTTGGCAATGCCCCTAAACTCATTTATAAACATAAGTAATGAGCGGTATCTAGCAATACATCATTACTATCCAAGTTACAAGAATGTTGAGATCCAACATCACCTTGTGACTACTAATTGTGACTCCTCACAATATATGACAAGTGTCCTTCTATCTTAGACATCTAGATTGATCAATGTGAGGCATACACCGTGTCATCCTCTAATCAATCTAAATCTTGAACTCCAAGTAAACTCACTCAATCAAATGAGCTCAATATCCTATATTGACTCATTTGGGCATGGCCATGCACTTCGTGGTGTCACTCTATCAAGAATACCGATGTCTCTCCCGTCATATAGGAGGGATAGATCCCATCTACATCGCTCACATCCCTCCGCATAATTTGTTACATACCAGTAATCACCTTTATGGTCCACCCAGTTACGGGTGACGTTTGACGAAACCAAAGTACATAACTCCTTATGTAGGGAACCATGGTGACTTCAGGTCTAAGGACTAGTAGTCATACTAATAGCCACATGAGAAAGTATATGACACTCATATAACGATCCATGATACTTTCTCATGGCGGGTCATTCAGTATACATTCTCTAATGCGTACCCATGTGCCAACTTGATATCTCTATATCCATGACTTGTGAGATCAAGTCATCGAGTTGACCTACATGCTAGTCTTATTGCATTAACATTGTCCCTGAATGTTAATACTCGACTAGGAATGATTAAGAGTAGTGTTTCCTATATCATCTCACTATCGGTTCAACTAACCGATTGATATAGGTGAGAACCGTCTACTCAAGAACGTTATTATACTTAGTTTATTTGGCACCATTACAAGTAAGTATAATAACCAAAAACCAAATGCCTTTATTTATATAGAATATGATACAACAAGTCCAAAATACAATCATCAAATGATTGGCTCTAGGGCTCTAGCTAACACCCTCGGAGGTCGGCTAGAGGGGGTGAATAACCCCTGCACAAATTAAGCAAAACAAACCTTCCTCGGACTTATAACTTAATTAAACTAAACACTTGCATAAACAAAATAAGAGATAAACTAAAAAGACGAGGCTCACAGATTTAATTGGTTACAACTGGGGAGGTTGTTAATCCAAAGAAGTTAACGCGCACTAAAAGTCTCCTTTAGGCGGAGAAGTCTCTTTATAGCAATTGAAGCGTAAAAATAGAAAGCTAAAATAGAACAGTGAATGTGTACAACTGTTGTTTCACAATTCTTTGTTGTTCTTTAGCTTTGGGAGCAGGGCTGCTTATATAGCCCTGCTCGGAGTGCTTGGAAGGGTTCTAGGCGCCTGGAAGGGTTATAGGCGCCTGGAGGGGAATAAAACTTTATCTCCTTCGTATTGGATCGCGGTCAAATGTGATCTAGATAAAACCTAGTTCTGAGTGCCCGGACCAAGAATGTCACGTCCTGGGGGAGTCCTTGCCAGAAGAAATTTCGATAGCATCTCCCCCTGTACGAGTGACAATCTGAGACATACCTACATGCCCTCTAGACCACACAAACCTCAGCCAACATAGCCGGAATATATTTATAAAAAATAAGCAAGCACTCACGTAGTTTAATAGTAAAAACTAAACCTAAGCAACGATAAGGAAATCATCTCAAATATCCTACTCAACTACACCCATAAAACTCAAATCTTATATCCTACTCAGCTACACCCATAAAACTCAAATCACCAACATACATCCAAACCTATCTCTTCTGCCATCTGGGCAGGCATGTAGAAAGATATAGCAAATGAAAACCCATCGATAATAAAGGACCATTCAAGATCCAAGTGCCAAAAAGATACAAGTCTGAAAACATAGATGATAACGTAATAAGAAAACCAAAGAAAAGATCCAAAACGGAAACCTCACAATCTGGAGGAGGGGAACTAGCGACTAGAAATCTTCCTGATAGCCTCAACTTGAAAATGGTAATATCAATGGGGTGAGTCAACTCCTGAGTGGGTAACTATTGACATGCATAGTAAGAAATAATAACTAATAATAAATATACGTACAGTGTAACGACCACCCTTCTTACTACTTCTATACTCTAAGGATGACCGTTACTTAACTACTAACTCTACTTAACCGGTATGATCGAAACCACGAGGAGTCTCTATCGAAAAATTTCGATAGAGTCTCCCCTGTACTGGTGACCTTAAACTAAGACACAAACATAATATACATCAACCACAGTCGGCTGGAATATATATCAATCACTCACGCAGTTAAATAAATGACAAACATCAAAATAACTACTTATTAAACAGGACTCATCTCCATGCAATCTAAACAAAAATAATCTCAAATGACATCAACATAAAATACAACTTCAAATGTTTATTAATTACTAAAATGCGGAAAACTTAATAACATCCCAAGTCTCTTCCATAGTCCTGGCATCACACATCCATCCGCACCTCCTTGTCGCCTTCCTTTGCTAAAACTTTTCTTTTCCTGTATCTGCAGTAAGAGGAAATGCAATCTATAAGAAAAATACTTAATAAGCGCTATCTAACTCACAAAAACTCGATATGCATGTGAATAAACTGAAAACTAAAACTGAATGCTCAAAAGGAAATCTACTCATGCTCATCTACTAGTAAAAGAAACAAACATACTGAAATCCTAAATATGTAAAGCTACTCATGCTCTTCTAATAGCAAAGAGCAGTAAGCTAATCTAAATAACATGCTAGCTTAAAAAGGAAACTAAACTTGCTTATTTTAAAACAAAGTGAAACTTAATTCATTTGTTCTAAACTTATTCTTTTATACTTTTATACTTATGTGAAACTTATTTTGTTTGTTCAAAAACTTATACTTATAATACTTCAAAATAATAATAAACTTTCTTCTTGGGCCCGGCAACTATACTTGCTATGCGCGCATTCCTAACTAGACCCGAGATAGCTGGTCCCAAATCTAGTAGGGTTTACTAGGTTATCTAAACCTAGGGACGACTATGGGAGTCCAGCCCAAGGAAAACTGAGAGTCATGCATACTAGGTTATCTAAACCTAGGGACGACTATGGGAGCCCAACCCAAGGACAACTGAGAGTCCAGTACAGTGCCACTAATAAAAGTAAAATACTTGTTATCTTTTAATACTTCTAATATATAATGTCTCGGCATTTTCTTTAGCACCTTGTGTGCCAAAATCCCTTAAGTCTTAACTTTGGGATCTACTTAAGGACTTGGCCTTTTTCTTTCTTTTCTTTATCTTTCTTATACTTGTTAATACTTCTAAAAGAATGTTTCCTTAAAAAGAAACTTAAATGTTTAAGCAAATTCTAACTTTGAAATGCTTAAACCAAAAATCTACCTACTATGCTAATAAAATTCTGCATATTAAACTTAATAAAAATCTATTCTTATATTGAAGTTCTGCATGCAATACTTATCAATATTTGCATATCATACGAGCTTAAACTACATCTAAAACTTGTTGGAATTAAAACCTTAAATCTTGCTACATCAGAGATAAAAAAAAAAAAGAGAGCAAAGAATGCATGCTACTCATTAATCTCTAGCTATTCCAAAGTTGTACAGTGTAATCCGAAAGCAACGGAAACAAAGCACACTAGCTACTCTTAAACTTCTTGTTGTTCTAATGCTATACAGAAAATCCGAATCGTAAGAGCAAGTCTGACTTCTTCAAGTATGCTACAACAGTCATAAATCAAAGGAAGACATATCTAAAATCTTTAAGCATGCTAGAATAAAAACTGTTCAGATTTGTTAAAATGCAAAGGAAAATCAAAACTATAATGTGAACTGATATAGCTGTTCCTACTCATTGGAGCTACATAAATTTGAAATCTGCATGCATAAAAACTAATAAGGAAGGATCTATATCGAAAACTAAACAACTGAAATGCTAACAGCACAAAACCACTCTACTGTATGCCCGTTTAGAGGCCTATTCCTACACATGGCAGCAAAGAAGAAAATCAAATACTAGGATGTTACATGCTCTCATTTCCAAATCAAAACAACTAAATCTGGTGTTATTGCAGCAAGCTTCAAGATAAACCAAACCTAAGTCTGTTCATGTTATTCTAATAGCAAGGAGAAATGTTCTAATTCAATACTTCTCATGCTATTCTAGTAATAAAGAAACTACACATGCTTAACTAATAACAAATAGGAACCATCTAATCACATGCTTAAACTATACTATTTACTTCCTTTCTTTGTGATTCACGGTAGCAAACAAGCAAGAATCCAGCACAACCTTAAAACTGAATTATGCAACATTAATTGCAACTCAAGATGTAGGTACAGCTATATTATACGCATTACAAACTGAACTACAAAGCTTGGAGGAAAAACGCCCGCATGCTTGAACTTACCATTCATGTTCTTCCCTAAAACCTCACTGCAGCAAATTTCAAAGATCATAACTGAAACCCAAATATGCTACATATGGCCAATCCAAACTGAAGCCTACTGAAGCTTAAAAAAAAACTATATGAAACTCATATAAATCTTGTATACTACAGCAGAAATACATAGAAGAAGGCAAATCCCGAAGCTACACTCAAGCCTCCAGCAATCCCAATCATGCATAACATGATCCGAAGCCCCAAAAGAAAACTAGATTCTCAGCAAACTACAACTTTTTCTACAGCATGTTTTGAAAACCTAAAAGAAGAAATCTAAATCCTTGGACAATCCAAATTTCTCACGGCAGTATCTTAGGAAATCAAACTTCCTTAATAACATGCTTCCAAACCAAGAAGAAGAAGCCAACGAAAAATCTAAGCTACTCTACTGCAGGTGAGTAAGCAACTTACAGCATGTTCTTGGATTCAAACCGAGGAGGAGCTGTTAGGGTTCCGGTGGCTTGCGATTTTGGCTTCCTCTTCGTGCTCACAACCTTCTTCTTGACAAGGGGAGCTTGGATCCGAGAAGAGCTCGTGGAAGGATCCCCTTTGGCAGAAGACGAAGCGAAACTGCGCACGCGAGAGGTGAGGAGAAAGGTTCCGAATAATACCTAAGTTCCTTTTTCTTATACTTGGGTTTCATTACAACTTAACTATATTTCGTTATAGGTTTAATTAAGAAAAGTTCGGCTGATCTGTTGGTTAAGCGAATCTCTGCTTAACCCGAGGTTTCCGGTTCAAACCTCGTCTTGGACATTATTTTTGTCAAAACTTCTTTCGTTTTGTAAAAATATCAAATGACTTCCAAAAATTGCGTAAAAATACTATAAAAATCTCTAGAATATTTTAAAAGCATTTCTAAATATTTTTAAGGATATATAGAACTCGAAATAGGGAAATTTGGGTTGTTACAATTCTCCCTACCTTATAAAAAGTTCATCCTCGAACTTAGAATAATTCTAGATCTCTCTGTCTCATACTGTCTTCACGCTCCTAAGTAACTTCCTCGTGTTTCTGGTTCTAAATGACTTACACTACTGGTACTCCTTGTTCCTTAGTCTCTTAACTTCTCGGTCTTCTATTATTCATATCGCATCGTACCCATTAGTGGTCCTTGGAAGGCTTGATATCTTCTCTATCCTTTCTAAACATACTTATGTATATGAATATAAGAGAGACAAAACTTCTATCTTACTAAAGCGCATTTAAGCAATTACTCCATACTGCAAATAATAGAGAAAACATAAAAGGAAAACTTAAATACTTTCTTACTTGAAGACGACAAAGTTGGTGTTGATGTGTGATGCTGGAGAATGGAGACTGCTCTGATACCAACTGTAACGACCACCCTTCTTACTACTTCTATACTCTAATGATGACCGTTACTTAACTAATAACTCTACTGAAAAATTTCGACAGAGTCTCCCCTGTACCGGTGACCTTAAACTAAGATACAAACATAATATACATCAGCCACAGGCGGCTGGAATATATATCAATCACTCACACAGTTAAATAAATGACAAACATCAAAATAACTACTTATTAAAAAGAACTCATCTCCATGCAATCTAAACAAAAATAATCTCAAATGACATGAACATAAAATACAACTTCAAATGTTTATTAATTACTAAAATGCGGAAAACTTAATAACGTCCCAAGTCTCTTCCATAGTCCTGGCATCACACATCCATCCGCACCTCCTTGTCGCCTTCCTTTGCTAAAACTTTTCTTTTCCTGTATCTGCAGTAAGAGGAAATGCAATCTATAAGCAAAATGCTTAGTAAGCGCTATCTAACTCACAAAAACTCGATATGCATGTGAATATACTGAAAACTAAAACTGAATGCTCAAAAGGAAATCTACTCATGCTCATCTACTAGTAAAAGAAACAAACATACTGAAATGCTAAACACGTAAAGCTACTCATGCTCTTCTAATAGCAAAGAACAGTAAGCTAATCTAAATAACATGCTAGTATAAAAAGAAAACTAAACTTGCTGATTTTAAAACAAAGTGAAACTTAATTCATTTGTTCTAAAATTATACTTTTATACTTTTATACTTATGCGAAACTTATTTTGTTTGTTCAAAAACTTATACTTATAATACTTCAAAATAATAATCAACTTTCTTCTTGGGCCCGACAACTGTACTTGCTATGTGCGCATTCCTAACTAGACCCGAGATAGCTGGTCCCGAATCTAGTAGGGTTTACTAGGTTATCTAAACCTAGGGACGACTATGGGAGTCCAGCCCAAGGAGAACTGAGAGTCATGCATACTAGGTTATCTAAACCTAGGGACGACTATGGGAGCCCAACCCAAGGACAACTGAGAGTCACTAATAAAAGTAAAATACTTGTTATCTTTTAATACTTCTAATATATAATGCCTCGGCATTTTCTTTAGCACCTTGTGTGCCAAAATCCCTAAAGTCTTGACTTTGGGATCAACTTAAGGGCTTGGCCTTTTTCTTTCTTTTCTTTATCTTTCTTATACTTGTTAATACTTCTAAAAGAATGTTTCCTTAAAAAAAAATTGAAATGTTTAAGCAAATTCTAACTTTGAAATGCTTAAACCAAAAATCTACCTACTATGCTAATAAAATTCTGCATATTAAACTTAATAAAAATCTATTCTTATATTGAAGTCTGCATGCAATACTTATCAATATTTGCATATCATACGAGCTTAAACTACATCTAAAACTTGTTGGAATTAAAACCTTAAATCTTGCTACATCAGAGATAAAAAAAAAAAAGAGAGCAAAGAATGCATGCTACTCATTAATCTCTAGCTATTCCAAAGTTGTACAGTGTAATCCGAAAGCAACGGAAACAAAGCACACTAGCTACTCTTAAACTTCTTGTTGTTCTAATGCTATACAGAAAATTCAAAGAAAGAAAAACAAAACACACTAGCTGTACAGAAAATCCGAATCGTAAGAGCAAGTCTGACTTCTTCAAGTATGCTACAACAGTCATAAATCAAAGGAAGACATATCTAAAATCTTTAAGCATGCTAGAATAAAAACTGTTCAGATTTGTTAAAATGCAAAGGAAAACCAAAACTACAATGTGAACTGATATAGCTGTTCCTACTCATTGGAGCTACATAAATTTGAAATCTGCATGCATAAAAACTAATAAGGAAGGATCTATATCGAAAACTAAACAACTGAAATACTAACAGCACAAAACCACTCTACTACATGCCCGTTTAGAGGCCTATTCCTACACATGGCAGCAAAGAAGAAAATCAAATACTAGGATGTTACATGCTCTCATTTCCAAATCTAAACAACTAAATCTGGTGTTATTGCAGCAAGCTTCAAGATAAACCAAACCTAAGTCTGTTCATGTTAATCTAATAGCAAGGAGAAACATTATAATTCAATACTGCTCATGCTATTCTAGTAATTAAGAAACTACAAATGCTTAACAAATAACAAATATGAACCATCTAATCACATGCTTAAACTATACTATTTACTTCCTTTCTTTGTGATTCACGGTAACAAACAAGCAAGAATCCAGCACAACCTTAAAACTGAATTATGCAACATTAATTGCAACTCAAGATGTAGGTACAGCTATATTCTACGCATTACAAACTGAACTACAAAGCTTGGAGGTAAAACGGTCGCATGCTTGAACTTACCATTCATGTTCTTCCCTAAAACCTCACGGTAGCAAATTTCAAAGATCACAACTGAAACCCAAATATGCTACATATGGCCAATCCAAACTGAAGCCTACTGAAGCTTAAAAAAAACTATATGAAACTCATATAAATCTTGTATACTACAGCAGAAATACATAGAAGAAGGCAAATCCCGAAGCTACACTCAAGCCTCCAACAATCCCAATCCTGCATAACATGATCCGAAGCCCCAAAAGAAAACTAGATTCTTAGCAAACTACAACTTTTTCTACAGCATGTTTTGAAAACCTAAAAGAAGAAATCTAAATCCTTGGACAATCCAAATTTCTGACGGCAGTATCTTAGGAAATCAAACTTCCTTAATAACATGCTTCCAAATCAAGAAGAAGAAGCCAACGAAAAATCTAAGCTACTCTACTGCAGGTGAGTAAGCAACTTACAGCATGTTCTTGGATTCAAACCGAGAGGAGGAGCTGTTAGGGTTCCGGTGGCTTGCGATTTTGGCTTCCTCTTCGTGCTCACAACCTTCTTCTTGACGAGGGGAGCTTGGATCCGAGAAGAGCTCGTGGAAGGATCCCCTTTGGCCGGAGACGAAGCTAGGTCTTTGTTTTCGTTCTCGCTCGGGCAGAAACGGCGCACGCGAGAGGTGAGGAGAAAGGTTCTGAATAATACCTAAGTTCCTTTTTCTTATACTAGGGTTTCATTACAACTTAACTATATTTCATTATAAGTTTAGTTAAGAAAAGTTCGGCTGGTCTGTGGGTTAAGCGAATCTCTGCTTAACTCGAGGTTTCCGGTTTAAACCTCATCTTGGACATTATTTTTGTCAAAACTTCTTTCGTTTTGTAAAAATATCAAATGACCTCCAAAAATTACGTAAAAATACTATAAAAATTTCTAAAAATCTATAGAATATTTTAAAAGCATTTCTAAATATTTTTAAGGATATATAGAACTCGAAATAGGGAAATTTGGGTTGTTACAATTCTCCCTACCTTATAACAAGTTCATCCTCGAACTTAGAATAATTCTAGATCTCTCTGTCTCATACTGTCTTCACGCTACTAAGTAACTTCCTCGTGTTTCTGGTTCTAAATGACTTACACTACTGGTACTCCTTGTTCCTTAGTCTCTTAACTTCTCGGTCTTCTATTATTCATATCGCATCGTACCCATTAGTGGTCCTTGGAAGGCTTGATATCTTCTCTATCCTTTCTAAACATACCTATGTATATGAATATAAGAGAGACAAAACTTCTATCTTACTAAAGCGCATTTAAGCAATTACTCCATACTGCAAATAATAAAGAAAGCATAAAAGGAAAACTTAAATACTTTCTTACTTGAAGACGGCAAGGTTGGTGCTGATGTGTGATGCTGGAGAATGGAGAATGCTCTGATACCAACTGTAACGACCACCCTTCTTACTACTTCTATACTCTAAGGATGACCGTTACTTAACTACTAACTCTACTTAACCGGTATGATCGAAACCACGAGGAGTCTCTACCGAAAAATTTCGACAGAGTCTCCCCTGTACCGGTGACCTTAAACTAAGATACAAACATAATATACATCAGCCACAGGCGGCTAGAATATATATCAATCACTCACGCAGTTAAATAAATGACAAACATCAAAATAACTACTTATTAAAAAGAACTCATCTCCATGCAATCTAAACAAAAATAATCTCAAATGACATGAACATAAAATACAACTTCAAATGTTTATTAATTACTAAAATGCGGAAAACTTAATAACGTCCCAAGTCTCTTCCATAGTCCTGGCATCACACATCCATCCGCACCTCCTTGTCGCCTTCCTTTGCTAAAACTTTTCTTTTCCTGTATCTGCAGTAAGAGGAAATGCAATCTATAAGCAAAATGCTTAGTAAGCGCTATCTAACTCACAAAAACTCGATATGCATGTGAATATACTGAAAACTAAAACTGAATGCTCAAAAGGAAATATACTCATGCTCATCTACAAGTAAAAGAAACAAACATACTGAAATGCTAAACATGTAAAGCTACTCATGCTCTTCTAATAGCAAAGAACAGTAAGCTAATCTAAATAACATGCTAGTATAAAAAGAAAACTAAACTTGCTGATTTTAAAACAAAGTGAAACTTAATTCATTTGTTCTAAAATTATTCTTTTATACTTTTATACTTATGCGAAACTTATTTTGTTTGTTCAAAAACTTATACTTATAATACTTCAAAATAATAATCAACTTTCTTCTTGGGTCCGACAACAGTACTTGCTATGTGCGCATTCCTAACTAGACCCGAGATAGCTGGTCCCGAATCTAGTAGGGTTTACTAGGTTATCTAAACCTAGGGACGACTATGGGAGTCCAGCCCAAGGAGAACTGAGAGTCATGCATACTAGGTTATCTAAACCTAGGGACGACTATGGGAGCCCAACCCAAGGACAACTGAGAGTCCAGTACAGTGCCACTAATAAAAGTAAAATACTTGTTATCTTTTAATACTTCTAATATATAATGCCTCGGCATTTTCTTTAGCACCTTGTGTGCCAAAATCCCTAAAGTCTTGACTTTGGGATCTACTTAAGGGCTTGGCCTTCTTCTTTCTTTTTTTTTATCTTTCTTATACTTGTTAATACTTCTAAAAGAATGTTTCCTTAAAAAAAAATTGAAATGTTTAAGCAAATTCTAACTTTGAAATGCTTAAACCAAAAATCTACCTACTATGCTAATAAAATTCTGCATATTAAACTTAATAAAAATCTATTCTTATATTGAAGTCTGCATGCAATACTTATCAATATTTGCATATCATACGAGCTTAAACTACATCTAAAACTTGTTGGAATTAAAACCTTAAATCTTGCTACATCAGAGATAAAAAAAAAAGAGAGCAAAGAATGCATGCTACTCATTAATCTCTAGCTATTCCAAAGCTGTACAGTGTAATCCGAAAGCAACGGAAACAAAGCACACTAGCTACTCTTAAACTTCTTGTCGTTTTAATGCTATATAGAAAATCCAAAGCAAGAAAAACAAAGCACACTAGCTGTACAGAAAATCCGAATCGTAAGAGCAAGTCTGACTTCTTCAAGTATGCTACAATAGTCATAAATCAAAGGAAGACATATCTGAAATCTTTAAGCATGCTAGAATAAAAACTGTTCAGATTTGTTAAAATGCAAAGGAAAACCAAAACTACAATGTGAACTGATATAGCTGTTCCTACTCATTGGAGCTACATAAATTTGAAATCTGCATGCATAAAAACTAATAAGGAAGGATCTATATCGAAAACTAAACAATTGAAATGCTAACAGCACAAAACCACTCTACTGCATGCCCGTTTAGAGGCCTATTCCTACACATGGCAGCAAAGAAGAAAATCAAATACTAGGATGTTACATGCTCTCATTTCCAAATCTAAACAACTAAATTTGGTTTTATTGCAGCAAGCTTCAAGATAAATCAAACCTAAGTCTGTTCATGTTATTCTAATAGCAAGGAGAAACATTATAATTCAATATTGCTCACGCTATTCTAGTAATAAAGAAACTACACATGCTTAACTAATAACAAATAGGAACCATCTAATAACATGCTTAAACTATACTATTTACTTCCTTTCTTTGTGATTCACGGTAGCAAACAAGCAAGAATCCAACACAACCTTAAAACTGAATTATGCAACATTAATTGCAACTCAAGATGTAGATACAGCTATATTATACGCATTACAAATTGAACTACAAAGCTTGGAGGTAAAACGCCCGCATGCTTGAACTTACCATTCATGTTCTTCCCTAAAACCTCACGGCAGCAAATTTTAAAGATCACAACTGAAACCCAAATATGCTACATATGGCCAATCCAAACTGAAGCCTACTAAAGCTTAAAAAAAAACTATATTAAACTCATATAAATCTTGTATACTACAGCAGAAATACATAGAAGAAGGCAAATCCCGAAGCTACACTCAAGCCTCCAGCAATCCCAATCTTGCATAACATGATCCGAAGCCCCAAAAGAAAACTAGATTCTTAGCAAACTACAACTTTTTCTACAGCATGTTTTGAAAACCTAAAAGAAGAAATCTAAATCCTTGGACAATCCAAATTTCTCACGGCAGTATCTTAGGAAATCAAACTTCCTTAATAACATGCTTCCAAATCAAGAAGAAGAAGCCAACGAAAAATCTAAGCTACTCTACTGCAGGTGAGTAAGCAACTTACAGCATGTTCTTGGATTCAAACCGAGAAGGAGGAGCTGTTAGGGTTCCGGTGGCTTGCGATTTTGGCTTCCTCTTCGTGCTCACAGCCTTCTTCTTGACGAGGGGAGCTTGGATCTGAGAAGAGCTCGCAGAAGGATCCCCTTTGGTCAGAGACGAAGCTAGGTCTTCATTTTCATTCTCGCTCGGGCAGAAATGGCGCACGCGAGAGGTGAGGAGAAAGGTTCCGAATAATACCTAAGTTCCTTTTTTTTATACTAGGGTTTCATTACAACTTAACTATATTTCGTTATAGGTTTAGTTAAGAAAAGTTCGGCTGGTCTGTTGGTTAAGCGAATCTCTGCTTAACCCGAGGTTTCCGGTTCAAACCTCGTCTTGGACATTATTTTTGTCAAAACTTCTTTCGTTTTGTAAAAATATCAAACGACTTCCAAAAATTACGTAAAAATACTCTAAAAATTTTTAAAAATCTCTAGAATATTTTAAAAGCATTTCAAAATATTTTTAAGGATATTTAGAACTCGAAATAGGGGAATTTGGCTTGTTACATATAGTCTCCTGGATATATATGTCATATGAAAAATGAAAAACTGTAAGGAGCAGGAGTATCTGTACTAACCAGGACCTGGGTATAGGGATAACAAGGTCGTCAAACCGAGAGTTTAATAAATCATGTATGCATGTCAAACATATGCATCCACTAAATATGCAGCATATAAAGTACAACAAACACAAGCAATAAATGCAGTCAGTGCATATGATACAACATGTCTTGGTCACCCCTGACGCCAGTCAGCCGTCTCACACGTGATAGTGAGACCGAGTGGGTAGGGTTGTGACAACCATGCACTCTGCCTTCACTGCTCATGAGTGACCGAGTGGATGGGATGCTGTCGGAGTACACCTATCCTCCTTACCCCAAATCATAAGTGGGGGAGCTCAATGCTCTCATCTCCCTGAGCCAGTTCAGAGAAGGAATCCCTATCATACTACCACGCTGCGTCACACTACCCATGAGTAGACCAGCGGAGCCCTTGATATAGCAACCTACTGTAACACAACCTGTCTGATAAAAATCACTAACCCATGAGTGGTTGTGTGTGCATATCCATGTAACTGACGATGTGCTCAACAATAATGGAGTCAACAATCGCACAACATACAATCATGCAAGATGATGCATGACACTAAGCATGGAAATATCCTGATCCTATCTATCTCTACCAAAATGTGTACCAAAAGATATATGGATCAAATAATATGATCTAGGTACAAAGGTCATGTATGACAAAATAAAACAATGTCCGAGGCGTGAGATCAGTAGTGATCAGGGAAGAGGGTGACGACTTCTTCGACTACCCGTGTGCAAGAGGCAAGCGTCAAACCGGAACCCTCGGTGAGATTGGGGATCTCTGTGGCGAGGAGCGACAGTCAGAGAGAAGAAGGGGAAGTCATGCGTGATTAATCGAGCTAGGGCTCGACTCTAGATCGGAGTGACGGCGATGCTGCTCAACGTGATTTGGGGATCTCCGTGACAAGGAATGATGAGGGAAGAGGGGAAGAAGGTGACGCTAGGGCTTCCTTGGCCGAGGGGCTTTGTACACGGGAAAGGGCGGCGTCGTCGGGTGGAGGACGAAGGGATCGGGAGAAGGGCTTGGTGAGGAAAGGGGAGGAAGAGGATCGGCTTGGGGAGGAAGAAAGAGAAGAGAAGAGACGTGAGGCTTCCCTTGGCCACGACTTTAATCACGAGGAAGTAGAAACCGTCGCGTGTGGCGTCGGTTAGGAAAAGACGGAGACGACATTGAGCAAAGTGGGAGGCTAGGGCACGCGGGAGGAGAAAATAAAATAAAGGAAAAGAAAGAAAAGGAAAAATTCAACTTTTTCTCGTTAAAATGGGGTAGCCTAAACAGGCTTTCCTGGGGCTCAATATTTGATCCTCTTAAACTCGTCATACGAGTTCCAAAAAATTCCTAGAAAATTTTTAAAAGTTCTAAAAAATTCCCTTATGGTTATTCGCCCTTTTTCGGTATTTTACATTCTCCCCCACTAATAAAAATTTGGTCCCCAAATTTTCATTATTACCATCAGCAAGTACTAACAATACATAGATAGTATAAATGTTGAACGGAAAAATTAACTCACATACCTCAAGTGAAAAGATGGGGGTATCGAGCTCGAATCGTATCCTCGAGCTCTCATGTAACCTCCTCATCAGAATGATGCTGCCATCCGACTTTAACCAGTCGGATAGTCTTGTTCCGTAGTTGACGCTCTTTCTGATCCAGAATCCATACTAGAACCTCCTCGTAGGTAACATCAGGCTGAATAAGAACTGAAATATCTGTCAGCACATGTGCCGAGTCGGATATATATCTCCTCAGCATAGGCACATGGAACACATCGTGAACGCCTACCAGGGACGGTGGTAGTGTCAGACGATAAGCTGCCGCTCCAATCCTCTCCAAGATTTGGAAAGGTCCAATGTATCACAGAGCTAGCTTACCTCTGAGGCTAAATCTCTTCACCCCTTTCATGGGTGAGACATGCAGAAAATCATGGTCGCCAGTAGAGAACTCTAGGGGTCCCCGTCTCAGATCAACATAACTCTTCTGGTGGTCCTGCGCCTCTAACATCCTCCATCTGATAGTATAGACCAACTCTGCCTCCTGCTGAGCTCTATGAGGCCCTAGCAGCTGGGCCTCCACAACCTCCTCCCAGAGGGTGGGTGTCCGACAAGGCCTACCATACAATGCTTCAAACGGTGCCATCTGGATAGCCGAATGAAAGTTGTTATTGTAAGCGAACTCTGCCAATGGCAAATGGTCCTCCCAACTGTCTCTGAAATCCAATATACAAGACCTTAGCAAGTCCTCTAGAGTCTGAATGGTCCACTCTGACTGTCTATCAGTCTGTAGATGGAACGCTGCACTGAAACGGAGTTGAGTGCCCAAGGCCTCCTGCAGACTTTGCCAGAATTAGGACACGAACCAAGGATCTCTATCCGAAATAATACTCAAAGGAACTCCATGTAATCTGATGATCTCTCGGCCATACAGATCTGCCAATCGATCTAGGGAATCAGTCTTCCAGATCGCTAAGAAGTGCGCCGATTTGATTAATCGATCAACGATTACCCAAATCACGTCCTAGGCAAACCCACCACAAAATTCATGGTAATGTGTTCCCATTCCCACTCAGGAATAGGAATCCACTGAAGTAAACCGGTAGGTCTCTAGTGCTCAGCCTTCACCTACTGACAGACAAGACATCTAGCAACGAATTCCGCGATGTCTTTCTTTATGTTGTTCCACCAGTAGGAACATCTCAAATCTCGATACATGCAGGTCCCGCCTGGGTGGATAGAAAATTGGGAGCGATGAGCCTCCTGAAGTAACTCCTCCCTAACCGGGTAAGATGGAGGTACACATAATCGGCCTCGAAAATATATAATACCCGCATCATCTCAGGTGAACTGAAAATGCTTATCACTAGCCTGGGCCTCTCGAATCCTTGTCCTGATCGACGACTGAGCAACCATAGTAACCAAAATACGTCGCTCTGTCTGTCCCTACTCCTCAAGGCCCAACTCGGAGAAACCCTGAATCAAGTCTATGACTGAAGCTCGGTGGCAAGCCAAAGTCCCTCTGGACCTCCTGCTGAGTGCATCGGCAACCACATTAGCCTTCCTTGGGTGATAGCTAATGGTGCAGTCATAATCCTTCAAGAACTCCATCCATCTCCTCTGTTGGAGATTAAGTTCCTTCTGGGTGAAAATATATTTGAGACTCTTATGATCCGTGAGAATCTCAAAGGTAATGTCGTACAGATGATCCCGCCAAATCTTCAAAGCAAAGATGATGGCGGCTAGCTCTAGATCATATACAGGGTAGTTCTTCTCATGCTCCTTCAACTGACGAGAAGCATAGGAGAATACTCTGTCGTGCTGCATCAGAACAGCGCCCAAACCCTGAAGAGATGCGTCGGTGTAAAGTACGAATCCATCCTCTCCAACGGGCAAAACCAACACCGGAGCCGACACTAATCTCCGCTTCAACTCCTGGAAGCTGGTCTCGTAGGCCTCGGACCATGTGAACTTCATGCCTTTCCTGGTCAGGCGTGTCAGTGGCATAGCTATGTGGGAGAAACTCTCGACAAAATGTCTGTAATATCTTGCCAATCCCAAGAAACTACGGATCTCTTGTACTAATTTTGGCTGCTCCCAGCGGGTGACGGCCTCGATCTTCTGAGGGTCTATTGAAATACCTCGGCTAGAGACCATGTGACCCAGAAAACTGACTGAAGATAGCCAGAAGGCACACTTGCTAAACTTCGCATATAGTAGATGTCGTCAAAGAGTCTCCAATACTGTGCGAAGATTCTGTGCATGTTCCTCCTCGGAACGCGAGTAGACTAATATGTCATCGATGAAAATGATAACAAACTGATCAAGATACTCCAGGAAGACACGATTCATCAAATCCATAAATACTGCTGGAACATTGGTAAGCCTAAATGGAATTACCAAAACTCATAACGGTCGTATCTGGTACGGAATATTGTCTTCTGAATATCAGATTCTTTGACTCTCAGCTGATAATATCCGAACCACAGATCAATCTTAGAATACACTGATGTACCTCTGAGATGATCAAATAAATCCTCGATCCGAGGTAAGGGGTACTTATTTCTAACGGTCACTATAATCTATGCACAACCTCAGAGTACCATCCTTTTTCTTGACAAATAATACCGGAGAACCCCATGGAGAAGCACTAGGGTGTATAAATCCCTTGTCTAAAAGCTCCTGGAGTTGAACCTTCAATTCGTTCAACTCTTTTGGTGTCATACGGTAAGAAGCTTTTGATGTCGGTGCAGTTCCCGGAATCAACTCAATAGCAAACTCCACTTGCCTTCTGGGAGGCAAACCTGGTAGCTCCTCTGGAAATACATCTGGATACTCTCGGACTACTGGAACGTCGAAGAGTTGAGAACTACTGTCATCTTCAGTATGAATGAAAGATAACAGAAAACCCTGACAACCATGTGACAACAACTTCTGAGCCTGAACTGCCAAAATAGTTGATATACCGTCGTCTCTGATGCTAGTGAAATCCCACGAGAGTTGGTTCGGAGGCTAAAATGTGACCACCCTCGTTTGGCATCAATAGTGGCATGATATGCTGACAACCAATCCATGCCAAGAATAATATCAAACTCGACCATTTCGAGTACTAAAAAATCTACCGTAACTATCATGTTGCCAAAGTCTAACGGGCAACCTCTGACCTCCTCGGTGATGTCCAAAGCATCATCGAATGGTAGAGAGATGGTTAGTTGTTGCGGTCTAAAAGTGGATAATCTACCAATCTCCCTCATAAAGGTATGGGATATAAAAGAATATGAGCTACCAGTATCTATCAGCATATTAGCAGATAAGACATAAATGGAAATCATACCGCGGAAAACGGATCCGTCGGCCCACTGTGCATCCTCTTTGGTAATCGCGTGTATACGTCCAGTCTCTCGCGGTGGTGGAGGTGGTAGTGTTGCCAAAGGCTGCTGCGCCTGAGTAGGAGCCTGCCACTGACGCGGTGCTGGATACTGTACTGGTAACTGGGACTGTGTCTGGTACTGAACCAGCGGCTGGGGCTGCAGATACTGGACTAGGAGTTGAGGCTGCAACTGATACTGGGGTCCCACGACATTACTTTGTAGTACTATGAGAGCACTAGGGTACACCTGTCCGTGCATGCTGTTGGGTTTTTCGGGCCGCGAAAAAAAAACAAAATACGAGTACGAGTTTACAAACTCTACATCTACACTAGATAAGAGTATTACCCTCGATGCGATGCCCTTCGCTATCCCGCTAGTCCAATGGCTTGCCGGATCTCAAGATTGTCAACGTAGACAATCCTCTACACGTATCCACACGAACACACTAGATGGAGAAGGACCAAACAAAGGTGTGCTAGCACCTAGGGTGTTCGGCCAAGATAGGAGAGGGAGAGCAAGAAGAGAGAGCTCAAGGAGGAAGAAGAGTTGATTAGCCTTGAATGAAAAAATGGAATTCTTATTCACTATGTGTGGCCGACCACAATTATAACTCCTTTACAATTAATGTCGCCGGCCACATTAAATGGAAAGGAGGCTTGTAACCTCCATGATGTGGCACACACATGTGCTAGACATGATGATGTGGCATATCATCATTGGCCATTCAATGCCAAGTCACAAATGATGTGGCATAAAGTCAAGTCAAACTTGACTCTTCATCTTCCTCTCAAGTCAAGTCAAACTTGACTTAATCTCTCTCAATGTTGATCTAATCCAACCATTTAATTCAAGCCAATTTAATATAATGAATCTAATTCATTTAATTAAATTGATTTAATGAGTCATAATCTAAATTAGACTCATTGAACACATGAATCAACTTGAGTCCAACTCAATTAGCCCAATTAGGATTACTCTTAATCCAATTTGATTCATCAAATGAATCTAATCCTCTTGGTTCATCATATGAACCTAATCTCCATCTAATTGTCCTTAGTGTGTGACCGTATAGGTTCTTTTATCGTTGGCAATGCCCCTAAAGCCATTTAGGAGCATAAGTAATGAGCGGTATCTAGCAACACATCATTACTACCCAAGTTACAAGAATGTTGAGATCCAACATCACCTTGTGACTACTAATTGTGACTCCTCACAATATATGACAAGTGTCCTTCTATCCTAGACATCTAGATTGATCAATGTGAGGCATAGACCGTGTCATCCTCTGACCAATCTAAATTTTGATCTCCAAGTAGACTCACTAAATCAAATGAGCTCAATATCTCATATTGACTCATTTGGGCATGGCCATGCACTTCGTGGTCTCACTTTATCAAGAATATCGATGTCTCTCCCATCATATAGGAGGGATAGATCCCATCTACATCACTCACATCCCTCTGCATAATTCATTACATACCCAGTAATCGCCTTTATAGTCCACCCAATTACGGGTGACGTTTGACGAAACCAAATTACATAACTCCTTATGTAGGGATCCATGGTGACTTCAGGTCCAAGGACTAGTAGTCATACTAATAGCCACATGAGAAAGTATATGACACTCATATAACGATCCATGATACTTTCTCATGGCGGGTCATTCAGTATACATTCTCCAATGCATATCCATGTGTCAACTTGATATCTCTATATCCATGACTTGTGAGATCAAGTCATCGAGTTGACCTACATGCTAGTCTTATTGCATTAACATTGTCCCTAAATGTTAATACTCGACTAGGAATGATTAAAAGTAGTGTTCCCTATATCATCTCACTATCGGTTCAACTAACCGATTGATATAGGTAAGAATCTTCTACTCAAGGACGCTATTATACTTAGTTTATTTGGCACCAATACAAGTAAGTATAATAACCAAAAATAAATGTCTTTATTTATATAAGAATATGATACAATAAGTCCATAATACAATCATCAAATGATTGGCTCTAGGGCTCTAACTAACAATCTCCCACTAGCACTAGTGCCAATTAGTGTAGGCTCTAAGCCCCAATGACCTAGTGTGACTATCATGCTTCCTCTGTGCCAAAGCCTTGGTCAAGGGATCTGCGATGTTTGCCTCTGTAGGTACTCTGCATATCTTCACATCTCCTCTCTCGATAATCTCTCGAATGAGATGGAAGCGCCGTAGTATGTGTTTGGTCCGCTGGTGTGAGCGAGGTTCCTTCGCCTGTGCTATAGCTCCATTATTGTCACAATAGAGCTCAATAGGGTCAGCGATACTGGGAACCACCCCAAGTTCAGTGATGAACTTATGGATCCAAACTGCCTCCTTTGCTGCCTCTGATGCAGCAATGTACTCGGCCTCTGTCGTAGAATCAACTACTGTGTCCTGCTTCGAAGTCTTCCAACTCACAGCACCACCATTAATGCAAAATACGAACCCTGATTACGATCGGTAATTATCCTGATTTGTCTGGAAGCTGGCATCACTGTAACCCTTTACAGCTAGCTTATCATTGCCTCCATATATCAAGAAATATTCTTTAGTCCTTCTTAAGTATTTAAGAATATTCTTGACCGCTATCCAGTGACTTTCACCTGGATCTGACTGGTATCTGCTCGTCATGCTCAAAGCATACGAGACATCAGGTCGAATACATAGCATGGCGTACATGATAGATCCTATGGCTAAGGCATAAAGGATCTGATCCATGCGGTCTCTCTCCTCTCTAGAAGAGGGACCTTGAGTCTTTGAAAGACTCACGCCATGTGACATCGGCAGAAATCCCTTCTTGGAGTTCTGCATGGCAAACCGAAAGAGTACCTTGTCAATATATGTACTCTGACTTAAGCTAAGCAATCTCTTAGATCTATCTCTATAGATCTGTATCCCTAGAATGCGGGATGCCTCACCTAAGTCCTTCATTGAGAAGCAACTCCCTAGCCAGGTCTTGACAGACTAAAGCATAGGGATGTCCTTCCCAATGAGTAGTATGTCATCCACATACAATATGAGAAAGACAACTATATCCCCTACAACCTTCTTGTAGACACAAAGCTCATCTTCATTCTTGATGAAACCAAACTGTTTGATTGCATCATCGAATCAAAGATTCCACCTCTGAGAAGTTGCTTTAGTCCATAAATGGACCTATGCAGCTTGCATACTCTGCTAGTATACTATGGATCGACAAAACCCTCAAGTTGTGTCATGTATACATGCTCGAGCAGGTTTCCATTCAGAAACACGGTTTTGACATCCATCTGCCATATCTCATAGTTATGGTATACTGCAATAGCAAGCATGATCCGAATGGACTTAAACATCGCTACTGGAGAAAATGTTTCATCATAGTCAATAGCATGAATTTGCTTGAAACCTTTAGCTACCAAGCGACCCTTATAGATAAGTCCATCCATGTCAGTCTTTCTCTTAAAGACCCACTTACACCCTATGGGTTTTACCCCTTCAGGTGAATCAACCAAAGTCCATACTTGATTGGTGTACATGAATTCCATTTCGGATCTCATGGCCTCTAGCCATTTCTTGGAGTCTGGTCTCATAACAGCTTCCTGATATGTGGTAGGCTTATCATCTATGAGCACAACGTCATCATGGTCAGACAAGAGAAATGAGTATCTCTTAGGCTGACGACGTACCCTATCAGACCTGCGAAGAGGTATGTCTACTTGAACTGGTTGTTGTTCCTCAACTCTTTGTGGAACAACATCATCCACAACACTTTGTGGTTCCAGTTCAACTTCCATCGAGGCTTCAGTGCTATGGTCCGCATCTTGAACTTCTTCAAGTTCGAACATACTCCCACTAGTCTTTATAGAAACAAAGTCCCTTTCTAGAAAGACCCCAGTCTTTGCCACAATTACCTTGTGCTAACTGGGAATGTAGAAGTAATATCCCTTAGTTTCCTTGGGATATCCAATAAAGTAGCACTTGTCGGATTTGGGTCCTAACTTGTCTGACACTTGACATCGAACGTAAGCCTCACAACCCCAAATCCTCATGAAAGACACCTGGGCATCTCTCCCAGTCCATATCCTATATGGTGTCTTTATCACGGCCTTGGATGGAACTCGGTTGAGTATAAAAGCTGCCGTGTCTAGAGCATAGCCCCAAAGGTATGTCGGAAGATCTGTGTGACTTATCATAGATCGTACCATATCTAATAGGGTACGATTCCTCCTTTCGGATACACCATTCCACTGTGGTGTTCCAGGAGGAGTGAGTTGGGATAGAATCCCACACTCAGCTAGGTAGTTACGAAACTCATGGCTAAGGTATTCTCCACCTTGATCTGATCGAAGTATCTTAATACTCTTGCCAAGCTGGTTCTGTACTTCATTCTTGAATTCTTTGAACTTTTCAAAGGATTTTGACTTATGTGTCATCAAGTACACATAACCATATCTACTGAAGTCATTAGTAAATGTGATGAAGTACCTATAACCACCTCTAGCAGCGACATTGAAAGGGCCACATACATCACTATGTATGAGTCCTAACAAATCAGTCGCTCTTTCGTTGTGCCCACTAAAGGGAGTCTTGGTCATCTTGCCAAGTAGGCATGACTCGCACGTCTCATAAGATTCAAAATCAAATGAGTCCAGCAAACCATCCTTATGGAGCTGGGATAAGTGCTTGTCATTTATATGACCTAAGCGACAGTGCTAGAGATAGGTTTGGTTCAGGTCATTTGACTTGAACCACTTAGTATTTATGTTATAGATAGGGCTTTCAAGATCTAGAATGTAGAGTCCGTTCATCAAAGGTGCACTACAATAGAACATATCTTTTAAATAAACAGAATAACATTTGTCCTTTATAATAAAAGAGAAACCTTTCTTGTCCAAACAAGAAACTGAAATTATGTTCTTAGTTAATGCAGGCACATAACAACAATCATCCAACTCTAATACAAGCCCAGAGGGCAGAGATAGAAAATAAGTCCCTACAGCAATAGCAGCAACCCGTGCTCCATTGCCTACGCGTAGGTCCACCTCGCCCTTCGCCAATGCCCTGCTATTTCTCAGCGCCTGCACATTAGTACAAATGTGAGATGCACATCCGGTATCTAATACCCATGATGAAGAAATAGATAGATTGACTTCTATAACATATATACCTGAAGTGGAAGTCTCACTTCGCTTCTTCTTAAGATCTTCCAGGTACACCTTGCAGTTCCTCTTCCAGTGCCCGGTCTGACCGCAGTGGAAGCAGGTAGCATCCTTGGCGACCCCTCCTTTAGGCTTCAGTGCCTTGCCTTTGCCCTTCGGACTTTCCTTTGCCTTTGGGCTTGCCCTTGCCCTTGTGTTCAGAACAGAGTGGAGCTTTGCCTTCTTAAGGTTCACTTCAGAGCTTCTTAACATGCTAAGTAGCTCGAGCAGTGGCTTGTCAATTTCGCTCATATTGTAGTTTAGAATGAACCGACTATAGCTATCCAAGGCAAGGATTGCAAGATCGATGTTTTGCCCGCCAAGCGAGAATCACAATCTCTTTAGGTTTTCTATGTACCCAATCATTTTGAGTACATATGGGCCTACGGGAGCCCCATCTGACATCTTGCACTGAAACAGTGCCCTTGAGATCTCAAATCTCTCATGCCTCGCTTGTCCTTGATACAGTTGACGAAGATGTTCAACCATATCATAAGCGCCCATTAACTCGTGTTGCTTCTGAAGCTCAGAGTTTATGGTCGCGAGCATTAGACAGGACACATCTAATGCGTCATCTTGATGCTTCTTGTAAGCATCTTTGTCAGCTCGTAGGGCATTGACAGAAGGAGCCTCCGGAATGGGCTGCTCCAGAACGTACAGTTTACGTTCCTGGGTGAGAAATATTCTCAAATTCCTGTACCAGTCCAGGAAATTTGCTCCATTGAGCTTATCCTTCTCAAGAACAGATCGCAGAGAGAAAGTGTTCGTATTTGACGTCATGGTTATCTACAACAGAAAAAATGCAGAAAAATCATATTCTTTAAATCATTTAATTAGGCCTTTAACTAAATGATGCTCCCACTGAATTTTATAGTTCATGTGGGACAAGATCCACATCATACTAATCCTTGAGTTAGCTTTGTCTAATACGCTCAAGACTTAGTATGATCGGTAGGTAACGATTTACCAATTACATCTCTATGCAACTCTTGTTTATAGGATCATTATCCGCAGTTATATTAAAACTTGAGTTAGCTTTGGCTAATATGCCCAAGAATTAATATAAATGTGATTTATGTCCTATCTTTCCAACCATTGGAAGAATGCCTATAGTTGTACTCAATCCAACCGAGTTAACTAGGAATACTCAATCTAATTGAGTTTGTATTCGCCCATGCGTTGATAAGCGGGACCAAGATTGTCCCTCCGTACCCTACCAAGATAATATGTGTTGCTCTACTTTGGCAGATTCAACAACACATATGATCGAGGTAGTGATAGGTATCACGGCACGGTAGGCATTAGAGTTGACGTGATTTAGATCTAATCTAAACGATGATGCGTATCATATACTCGATAGATCTAATCTAATTGAAGGGTGCATCATGTGCACGACTTAGATCTAATCAAATCGTTAGGCACTAATTAATTATTTAATCATGCATCACATATACACAAGCAATTAATTAAATTAATTCGTGATTAGTCATGGCCTTACTACGATCTTCTCAAACCAATGAGAAGATCGGATGGTCAACCTAGGGTCAACAGCTTCTCAAGCTCCTCCCTTTGACCACCTTGTGTTGCTCGCGCCCTCCTCGTAACTCCGTCTCGAGTGGACATTCCACCGCTCCAATTTTGTACATTACAATTTTGAAACTCGAGTTACATTCGAGTCTAAACTAATTTACAACAAGAATATAAAATAGAGAAAGGCACGACGCGCAGGTCGCGAATAAAATATAACACGCACATCACATCACGGCACGCAGGCCGTATTATGAATTACAACACATTTATTCCAATCCAATTGGGTCTTTTGGGCCATGACTATCACAAATTATACATAATTCTAAATTATGTATTTTCTATAATTTTCTGCAATTTTAATACCAATTTTTACAATTTTTACGAGTAAAAATTTTCGGTGGTCCCGTTTAGCGGTTTTCGGGCACAATCGCGGAACGAATCCCCTTGTAGGGCCAGGGGCAGTGCCCCTACCCGCGATCTAACCATTGCGAGGGTTCGTTAGCGATCCTACAGCGCCTTAGCCCGCTGTCCCAAAAGGATTTGGGGGCAAAACCAAGCCGTTTTGGAAAAATCTTCCCGGTAGCGGAAGCCTACAAGTGCCGAAACACTTGTGCTTCGCTTCTACGAGAAAATTACCCATAAAAACTATAAAAACCTAAAT
Source organism: Zingiber officinale (assembly GCF_018446385.1). Classification (NCBI taxonomy): domain Eukaryota; kingdom Viridiplantae; phylum Streptophyta; class Magnoliopsida; order Zingiberales; family Zingiberaceae; genus Zingiber; species Zingiber officinale. The sequence continues at coordinate 67,011,283 of NC_056006.1, read as the reverse complement.
TTATAGAAAATCACAGAAGCTATATTTTTCATAAAAATCAAAAATAAACTCGTACAAGTCTTTGCACATGGCTCTGATACCACTGTTGGATTTTTCGGGCCGCGAAAATCGGGTTTTCGCGTCGCGGAAACCCCGAAAGCCCCATCCACCGGATCCATGCAAAGAAAAATAAAAAAAAACAAAATACGAGTAAGAGTTTACAAACTCTACATCTACACTAGATAAGAGTATTATCCTCGATGCGATGCCCTTCGCTATCCCGCTAGTCCAATGGCTTGCCGGATCTCAAGATTGTCAACGTAGACAATACTCTACACGTATCCACACGAACACACTAGATGGAGAAGGACCAAACAAAGGTGTGCTAGCACCTAGGGTGTTCGGCCAAGATAGGAGAGGGAGAGCAAGAAGAGAGAGCTCAAGGAGGAAGAAGAGTTGATTAGCCTTGAATGAAAAAAGAAATTCTGGTCACAATTGTAACTCCTTTACAATTAATGTGGCCGGCCACATTAAATGGAAAGGAGGCTTGTAACCTCCATGATGTGGCACACACATGTGCTAGACATGATGATGTGGCATATCATCATTGGCCATTCAATGCCAAGTCACAAATGATGTGGCATAAAGTCAAGTCAAACTTGACTCTTCATCTTCCTCTCAAGTCAAGTCAAACTTGACTTAATCTCTCTCATGGTTGATCTAATCCAACCATTTAATTCAAGCCAATTTAATATAATGAATCTAATTCATTTAATTAAATTGATTCAATGAGTCATGATCTAAATTAGACTCATTGAACACATGAATCAACTTGAGTCCAACTCAATTAGCCCAATTAGGTTACTCTTAATCCAATTTGATTCATCAAATGAATCTAATCCTCTTGGTTCATCATATGAACCTAATCTCCATCTAATTGTCCTTAGTGTGTGACCCTATAGGTTCTTGTAATGTTGGCAATGCCCCTAAACCCATTTAGGAGCATAAGTAATGAGCGGTATCTAGCAACACATCATTACTACCCAAGTTACAAGAATGTTGAGATCCAACATCACCTTGTGACTACTAATTGTGACTCCTCACAATATATGACAAGTGTCCTTCTATCCTAGACATCTAGATTGATCAATGTGAGGAATAGACCGTGTCACCCTCTGACCAATCTAAATCTTGATCTCCAAGTAGACTCACTAAATCAAATGAGCTCAATATCTCATATTGACTCATTTGGGCATGGCCATGCACTTCGTGGTCTCACTCTATCAAGAATATCGATGTCTCTCCCGTCATATAGGAGGGATAGATCTCATCTACATCACTCACATCCCTCTGCATAATTCATTACATACCCAGTAATCGCCTTTATAGTCCACCCAGTTACGGGTGACGTTTGACGAAACCAAAGTACATAACTCCTTATGTAGGGATCCATGGTGACTTCAGGTCCAAGGACTAGTAGTCATACTAATAGCCACATGAGAAAGTATATGACACTCATATAACGATCCATGATACTTTCTCATGGCAGGTCATTCTGTATACATTCTCCAATGCATACCCATGTGTCAACTTGATATCTCTATATCCATGACTTGTGAGATCAAGTCATCGAGTTGACCTACATGCTAGTCTTATTGCATTAACATTGTCCCTGAATGTTAATACTCGACTAGGAATGATTAAGAGTAGTGTTCCCTATATCATCTCACTATCGGTTCAACTAACCGATTGATATAGGTAAGAACCTTCTACTCAAGGACGCTATTATACTTAGTTTATTTGGCACAAATACAAGTAAGTATAATAACCAAAAACAAATGTCTTTATTTATATAAGAATATGATACAATAAGTCCATAATACAATCATCAAATGATTGGCTTTAGGGCTCTAACTAACACATACCATAAGCAGCAGCTGTAGGGGGAGCTATCCTTTGCTGGTGATGCGAAGTTTGGGCTCTGTGCCCATCTCGCTGAGTCCCTATCTGACTGAGCTGAACTCCATGTCCAGAAACTCTGGAAGCAATATGCTGAGCCTTCAGAGAACAATCTCGGCTCATGTGCCCAGGTAATTTGTAATAATAGCAAATTGACTATCTCAGGGTGCAGGTTGATGTGGTGTGCTCTCCGGTCCCACACTGGGCGCAATGGATTGTTGGTGCGGGAAGCATCCAACGATCGAACCTGAGTTTTGATAATGGGAAAGGATTCAAAATTAAGATGTGTGGTGATCTAACAGTCTGAATGACATTGCAGGAAAGTCCTAAGTGTACTTAGGCAAAAGCCCTAACTGTGGTTAGGCAAGGTGAAAACCCTGGGGGGTGGTAACCCTAGGTCATAGGGGTGGTAACCCTATGCGGAAAGTCTTGGTGGGTCGAGAGCTCCAGACAAAAGTCCTAGGGGGAGGTAACCCTAGGTGGAAAGTCCTAGTGTCGCGAACCAGGTGAAAGACTGGACCAGCCGGGAAGCGAAAGTCCAGCAGAAAGTCCGGAAGCTTCGAACGCTGAGTAAAAGTCCAGTCGATCTGGAGGATCACACTGGCAACAGGTAAATCTCCTGAGTGGAGTAGGTGAGGACGCGTTCCCCGTAGAGGAGAGGCTTGGTCGACCTAGGGTTTCGCTGGAAAACTGGTCACTGTCGGATCAAACTTCATATGTATGATATAATATGTGCTAACTTTTGGTTTGCAGGATATGTTTGTGTTTTGGAACTAACATGTATTGCAGGTACGAAAGAACAAGGTTAAGCCTCGGATAACAGGTTCGAGGCGCCCATGGAGCTTGAGGCCTCGGTGCAAAAGATGAGTGCGAAGAGGCTTAGAGGCACCTTGATGGAAGCTCAAGGCGCTGATCGTGTAGGCGCAGAGCGAAGAGGCGCCTTGAACCTGATAAGGTTCAACCAGTTCATCCCTTATCTCAGCGTGTGACTCGGCCAGCATGGAGGCGCCTTGGATGGATTTCAAGGCGCCTTGAACACCCTTTATAAGAGGGTCTCGACCAGCAGCTCTTAACAATGAATACCAAGCGATTCCTTTGTAACTAGCTGCTATAAAGACGACCCGGAAGTGTTATGACTTGACACCGATGACCCGGAGCTCCGAAATCTTCATATTACTATACTGTTGTTGGTATAACTAGTTTTTGTACTTAATTGTAATATTTGTACTCTGTTCGAACTATAGTTGTTGCCCACGGAAAGCGATTAAGGATCGCGGGCCTTCGAGTAGGAGTCGTCACAGGCTCCGAACGAAGTAATTCCTCGTGTCTATGTGTTTGCTTGTTTTTATTTTCCGCTGCTTATTACTTTGTTAGTTTTTCGATAGTTTTACGAATTCGAAAAGCGAAATAGCCATGAGCGCTATTCACCCCCCCTTTAGCGCTTCTCGATCCAACAATTGGTATCAGAGCGGGGTCGTTTTGAATCGGTGCAACCACCTTTCAAAACAAATTTTCGTGGTATTTTCATATTTTTCGGAGTTAATTAGAATTTAGCTTTATAGGTATATTCTAATTCTTTTCTCGAATTGGTTTTTGCTCGAAGTTGGTGCAACACCACTCGAGTACGTTTTCTTTTAAATTATTCCAGCACTACTAATCCAAGACCAAGTCTTGGAATAGATTTTTTTTGTTTTTGTCGTGCAAGGTATCAATGGCCCAACAAGAGGGTTATAGCACTGTCCATCCCCCGCTCTTCACCGTAGAGGACTTTGGTTACCGGAAGGGCAGAAAGGAGAACTTCCTGAAGATCCAGTTCGAGACGTGGATGATCGTCAAGACTGGTTTGGATATGCCAACGGATAAAGACGACAATCCTACACCCTGTGAGGACTGGGAACCTGCATTAATCAAGAAGGTGGAGGCAAATGCCAGAGCAACTTGTACCCTCCAGTGTGGACTAACAAAGGAGGAGCTAAACCGGGTCGGTCCATTCTCAAGCGCCAAGGAGCTATGGGAGAAGCTGATCGAGCTTCACGAAGGGACCTCCGATTCCAAAGTAAGTAAGCGAGATTTATTATTCAATAAATTGTATAACTTAAAAATGCAGGAAAATGAGACGACAAGCCAGCTTCACGCGCGCATTCAGGACCTCCTAAACGACCTTCATGCAATCGGCCAAAGAATAGAAAACTGCGACATAATAAGGTACGCACTTAGCGCTTTTCCAAGGAACACCTTGTGGGCATCCATGGTCGATGCTTACAAGGTTTCTAAGGACCTCTCTTCAATCAAATTAGACGAACTTTTTTCAGAATTAGAACTTCACGAGCAGACTAATGCACAGCCAATCGAGAAGGGGGTTGCTTTGGTTGCAGGTACCAGTCGAACACGCGAACCGAGATCACGACGAAGAATTGAACCGGAGTCGGAAGAAGAACCCGATTCAGACGATGAAGATGATGAATTAACAACCGAGCTCATGAACCTCGTAAAGAAGCACTACAAGAAGAAGAAGCGCTTCAACAAGAGAGATCTAAAGAAGGCAGTACAATCCAAGGAGGTTCAACCGAGTTCGAAGGGTAAGTTCGAGGTTATCTGCTACGGGTGCAAACAGAAGGGACACATCAAGGCCAACTGCCCAAGTCTGAAGGATGCAAAGAAGCGAAAGAAGAAGGCCCTGAAGGCGACGTGGGATGAATCCTCAGAAGAAGATACCGACGACAAACTCGATCAAATGAGTCTCCTCGCACTGATGGCACGGGACCAGATCGACGTGTCAGAGAGCGAGAGTGAGTCGGAGGCCGAGTCCGAGCCTAAAGCCACGGATCCGTATCCATTTCCGAAAGGCCCAATCCCCCTCTAAGTATCCCTCGCCTCAATAACTTAGTTAATTATTTATTACCACTACAACAAAATCTCTCATAGACATCAGTGGAACAACAACGATTTTAGGCTAAAACCGATGTCTTTGAGTATTTTACACCGGTTTTTCTAAAAATCGGTGTCTATGAGCGCAGATTTTAGCTCATAGACATCGATTTTTTAGGCGATGTCTATGAGCGCCCTTTTTTTCGTTAATAGACGCCGATTTTAACATCGGTTTTTAAAATCCGATGTTAATGAACCAAAATACAATATTTTAATTTCCCCACAAGCCAAAATTTACAACATTTTACAAAGTTCCCTCCAAACCTAAACCAATATCGCGCCCCTTCTCTCACCCTAAACCTAAACCTCCGCGTTCCAGGCGACGTCTGTTCTTTCTTCTTCTTATTTTCTTGTTAAGGTTTATTTCTGATCTTGTTTTCGCCTCTCACTCGGTTTGATTCGAGCTCCATGGTGAGAAAATTGTCGTTTTGTTTTCCTTCCATTATCGACTTCCTTGATATAACGAGAAGAAACAAACTTACAAATCGCCCCGTTATCGTTTTGATCTGCCTTTCACTCACTCGGTTTCATCATGTTGATCTACGTTTGATCTTCGATTTCTCTGCGATTTTTCTGGTAAGAACCCTAATCTGCTCGTGGTTTGTTTGATCTGTGATTTCTCTAGTAAGAATCCTATAATCTGTTAGTGGTTGATCTGCGATTTCTCTGGTAAGAAGCCTATAATTTGTTAGTGGTTGATCTACATTGTGTTGATATGTTATTTCTCCGCTTGATCTGCGATTCGTGAGCTCACCGTGGTTGATCTGCGATTTCTCAGCGATTTTTTAGGTAAGAACCCTAATCTTTTCGTGGTTTCATCGTGTTAATCTGTGTTTGATTTGCGATTTCTGTGATTTCTCTGGTAAGAACCCTCATCTGTTCGTGGTTGATCTGCTATTTCTCTTCGTGATCTGCGACTTCTTTGGTAAGATCTGCGTTTTCTCTGTGTGATTTGCGATTTCTCTGTAAGAATCTAATCTGTTCGTGGTTGATCTTCGATTTCTCTGCGTGATCTTCAATTTATCTGCACGATATGTGATTTCTCTGGTAAGATCCCTAATCTGTTCAGGTTTCATTATGTGCGATTTCTCTGCGTGATCTGCGATTTCTCTGGTAAGAACCCTAATATGTTTGTGGTTGATCTGCATTTGATCTGTGATTGCTCTGGTAATAACCCTAATCTGTTCGTGGTTTCATCGTGTTGATCTGTGTTTGATCTGCGATTTCTCTGCGTGATCTTCGATTTCTCTGGTAAGAACCCTAATCTGTTCGTGGTTTATCTGCGTTTGATCTGCGATTTCTCTCTGTGATATGCGATTTCTCTGGTGAGAACCCTAATCTGTTCGTGGTTGGTCTGCGATTTCTCTGTGCGATCTGTGATTCTATGGTAAGAACCCTAATCTCTTCATGATTTCATTGTGTTGATCTGCCATTTCTCTGCATCATCTGCTATTTCTCTGTTCGTGCACCTTTTGTTATTTGTAAAATAATGGATTCAGAGATCTTGTTTATTTTATTATAGAAACAAGCAATGGGTTGGTGCACACATTGTAATGAGGAATGCACCGCCATATATCGGGATCCTGACGACAATCATTTGTAAGTTTGTTTTGTATATATTCGTTTGTTTTGATCTTGATATGACTCGAGTTCTGCACATATCTTCAAGATTGTTACTCTGCCTTGTGTGCATCATCATTATCATATGTTCTGCACATGTTGTGTTTGTCAAAATTCCACACTCGTCGGTAACTTTGATTTGCTCTTCAGTTAAATCGGATGGATTGTTCATTTAGTCGATGGATTCTTCCCCTTTTTGCCTCATTGGATTGCTAAGGCTCGTAATGTTGTTTTGCAGCATGGGCATTTAGGATTTATGCTCTCATGTTATGATGCTGAAGTTAGCTACGATGGCCGCACTGACACTTTTCTGGCAAGGTATGTGGACAATTGCTCTCATTTGAATTCAAAATATGTTCTCCTTTTGATGAAAAGTTAAGTTGTGTCTGTCAAAGTTATCACACTGGCTTCATATAACATGGCGTGCGTTATTCATTCTTCTCGACTTGTAGATATCCACCACATGGAAGAAGAACTGTGGTCATAGAAGAAGTTGACCAAAATATATATATACTCTATGATCATATGTATAAGAGACTTTCTTTAATGTATATGAAAATGCATATTATAAACGTTACAGTCTTTGTTCAAATTAGTGCCTCTTTTACATTCTCAAAAAGACTCTTTCAGGCACAAGGAAGAAGAAGAGCTTCTGAATCTTTGTTTCTTCCAGGTTCAGACAGCTATGGAATCAGCTTTGGTAACTGCTCTGGCTTGCATCATGGGCGAGAAGGTGGCAATTCTCATCCGACGCAACAAGAACGTCAAGGAAATAACTGATATTGAAGAGAAGATGGAGAAGCTCAAGGAGTTGTTGCTGATTGTTAACATGGTGATCCAAGATGTTGAGTCCCGCCCTTTCACTTATGATGTGAAGATCTTGTCAAGGAAGCTCAGGTACTTGGTCTACGATCTCGAGGATGTTGTGGATTGCTATGACACTGAAGTCTTGCGCAAGCAGAGATCAAGAGCTTCTTTTAGGTCGGTGAATGATTTCTTCTCTTCTAATAACCAAATTTTGTTTAAGAGTAGGCTAGGCAGCATGATAAAAGCTGTAACAGATAGTCTGGATTCAATTTTACTTCAAAAGTCAAAGCTTTTGAATTTGTCACAAGGTAATTTTGTGATGGAAATCGACATTTAGATCAGTATAGGTTGATAAAACTTGATCAGTATAGGTTGATAAAACTTGAAAATATGGATATTAGTAGTGATATAGTCTTGCATAAATCTCAATGGAGATATAGATCAGCATACATTTGTATCGGATCGGAATTGAGATAATTTTTATAACAAGTTCAATGAAACTATAGACATAGGTTTAGTGTTTTTGAATTATAAATGTTATAGGCCACAAAGATTGTCTGGTCTGATTGAATTGCTTAGCTTGGTCATTTAGTCTAACATGACTAAACGATTTAGATCTACTCAATTGGCTAGACTCGACCACCTAGCCTGATTATATATATAGTAAATTTAGCAACCAAATTTTGGTAGCTAATAGTTGTTTTTCTTGTAGTGTTATTTGCCAGACGGCTTGATATCCTGTTCAAATTAACTCACGCATGATCTTGATTGACCCACTCACTTGGTCAGCCCGGATTGATCATCCAGTTTTACTGGCACAGTTTGATAATAGGACTTGATCAGGACAAGTTCAAGACTCCAATTAAGGATAGATTTTGCCATGGAAAACTTTAAAAAAAAAATCCATTTTTTTATCGATCGTCCATGCACTTAGTTTAATTTTCCAGTTTCACTTATAATTTTTTTTGACCCATTATGCTTAGCATATGGGCCGGCAAAGATGAATAAATTTGGAAGCAGCTGCAATGCTATAGACATTAGAGCTCCCTTTGCTATATACAACTGACGAAAGCAAATATATAATACATCTTTGCTACGGTGTCCAGATTATACAGCTAATTAAGGCGTGTTTGTTAGTTTGTCTTTATCAGTCGTCGTCTAGCAGGGTCAAGCAATTAATGCAGTCGAAATATATTAATTAACTTGCAGGAGACGTCGTAATTGGCCTCTTGTATTGCTGCGTCTCAACTACATGTAGAGTGGGAGAAATTAAAGCAACAGTCATCAGGTGACTAGTGTCAACTAATTGATCAACTGGAAGTCACTGTTACTTAAGAATGTAATGTAAAGTCAGTGTTCTATCATAATCGATGTTTCTGAGTTTTATGACCTAGTGCCCTTTGATTATACTAATTGGCTAGTTTGCATCAAGAAAATTCCCTACTCTTAATAAGAAAGAAGACCATTAAATAATTTCCTGATTGTGAATACTTCATTACTTGTAAATTAACCAGATATATACTTTTCAGTTGATCTGTTACAGTAAAAGCCAGTAATAGAAACTACTTAACCATCCAAATCTCCTGTACAGAGATTTAGACCCCCATCTTCATGCACATGGCTAACTGTACTGATGATGCAACATAGAAACATGTAATTTGCTGTAGTTCCACTTAATTAACACTTTCACTGCATATCAACCCACCTTGTGTTTGCCTGCTTCATTGATTGCGTGGTGATGGTGAATTTTATAGCTTTTGCTCCTTATTGTATTATGTCTATTAGCCATGTGTATACAAAGGGCACAATTGCATTCTTGCTTATGAGATTTGGAAGATGACATCAGAGGTAGTACAATAAATAGTATATCTCTTCATTTGCTTGTTAACTATGAACATTTTCTTTGTTCTTCTATGCTTCCTTCACTGGATTTGTTGTGTAGTCATATTTCTTTGTTCAACCATTATCATGCCTAGTAATTTGTTGTATGATGCTGTCGGTTCTTATCAATCTGTACACTTGAATTAGAATGAGCAAATTATCTATGTTATATTCTAAGCAGCATATACTAAGTGTCATATATGAAAGTTTTAGATTCTATGTTATATTCGTTATCTTCCACAGCAGCCTTTAAAAACTCAGTATTCTATTTTATTTGATACATGTACACATTTGTTTTAGTTATTTGACATATGGTGGCTTTATGTGTTTTTACAGTTTACAAATCTCAAGTACTCCAGAGTTGAAATTGATGAAGTGCGGAATTCACGATGTTGTACCTTGATGTGTTGTTAAAAGAATGTTCTACCTTGATTTTGATATCTATTAGCTAGCTTTTGATGTAAAAAGAATGTTTGGGTATTTTATGGATATTGTTGTAAGAAGATTATTTATATAATTTGTGAATATTTATGTATTTTATGGATATTATTGAATGAAGAATATTTGTATATGTGAATATTTGTGTATTTTTTTTGTTATTGTCGGTTTTTCATTGTTTCGAAATCAAATTTAAAAATATACATCGGTTTTCCAGTATTAACTAATATTACATCGATCATTTCCATCAAACTGTGTTATACATACACTATTACATCGGTTTTACAGTTGATGAAACGGTGTCGTTAAGTGATACTACACCTAATAATCGATTCAAGACCTGTGTCGTTAAGTGATACTACACCGTTTTAACCGATGTCTAAAATGGGAGACTTTTAACATCGACTTCATAGACATTATGAAATAGACACCGTGGAAAAACCGATGTCTATGAAGGTTTTTGTGAACAAAATTAGCTAAGTCGAATCTTAAAATTAAGTCACTTCTAAAGGAAGTATCATTCCTAAAAAGTGACTAACTCGAATCTTTGATTGAACCCTCAGATCGCAACTCAACTCAAGCCCAAAAACTTGAGGAAGAGAATTCCAGCCTGAAAACTCAAGTCAAGGATCTGGAGAAAACACTAGAACGGTTTTCTTTAGGTTCCAAGAATCTTGACCTAATTCTTGGGACACAAAGAGCTGTTTACAATAGAACTGATCTAGGATTTAAACGAAAAAGGAAATATAAATCTTACTTATCTCTTATAGAAAGAACAAATAAAAAAACAGTCCAAGCATGGGTCCCCAAGTCCAAATTGATTAATCAAGTTGGACTTGGTCAATATTGGATCCCGAAGGATCAAATACACTACCTCGATAGACCATATCGAGGCTATAATCCAGGGGGAGCAAAAAGAAAAACAATATTAATAAAACGAACATAATTTCAAATTCAATTAAAAAATTCAAAATTAAATTAAAAATTAAAAATTCAAAATTAAATTAAAATTCAAAATTAAATTAAAAATTCGAAATTAAATTAAAAAATTAAAAATTCATTAAAAATTCAAAATTAAATTAAGAATTCGAAAATAAATTAAATTAAAATTAAAATTTCAATTAAAAATTTGAAAATTAAATTAAAATTCAAAATTCAAAATTTAATTAAGAATTCAAAATTTAATTCCAAATTAATTCAAATTCAACTTAAATCAAATAAAAAATAGAAGGAGGATCCAGAATAGCTGGCACCCCCAACTAAACTACCCGATTGGGTAACCGAACTTAATCTACCCATAATGGGTAAACAAGAGTAGACTACCCGGCAGGGTAATTAAGGTTAGATTAAAAGGAGTTAGGCCTAACTTGATCCACGGTACTGGTGAAGTATTGGATGATAGTACGTTGGGGAAACTTAGTCATCGCATGTCTGGTGCATTTGGCTAAGTGGAACTGACCGAAGCTACCCTTTATGGATCCTAACCAGTTAGACCAAGGTTTTGTACTAAGTTAAATGGGTAGGACTATTTGGAAAACCACGAAGGCATGGTTACTTTAATGATGTCCTTGTGACTCACCAGAGCCCAGAAGTTTATCCAAAGAACGCCTACTTGTTGAACCCAAAGCTAAACCTGAATCTAACACAAAGTTAAACCAAACCCTTAAATTGAACCTCAATTCATCTCATAACAATTATAGGAGTACCTGATTGAAAATTTAGATCGGGTGAGATGACTAAGAACTTAAAAGAGAATCAAATTTGAAATTCAAATTGAAAATTAAATTCGCAATTAATATTATTTTTTTAATTTCAAAATTATTTAAAAATTATTTACAAAATCAATTTCAAAATTATTTAAAAACTATTTAGAAAATTAATTTCAAAATTATTTAAAAATTATTTTCAAAATCAATTTCAAAATTATTTAAAAAACCTCTTCAAAATTACTTAAAATTAACTTTCAAAATTAATTAAAATTACTTTTCAAATTAATCAACTTAAAAATTATTTTTAAAATTTAATTAACTTAATTATTTTCAAAATTAATCAAACTTAATTATTTTCAAAATTAATCAAACTTAATTATTTTTAAAATTAATCAAACTTAATTATCTTTCAAATTAACTTAAAAAATATTTTCCAAAATTAATTTTCCAAAGTAATTAACTTAAAATTATTTTTCAAATAAATTAACTTAATTATTTTTAAAATAAATCAAACTTAATGATTTTTAAAATTAATCAAACTTAATTATCTTTCAAAATTAATTAAAATTACTTTTAAAATTAATTAACTTAAAAATTAACTTTCAAAATTAATTAAAATTATTTTTCAAAATTAATTAACTTAAAAATTATTTTTCAAAATTAATTAAATAAAATATTATTTTTCAAAATTAATTAAATTAAAATTATTTTTCAAAATTAATTAACTTAAAAATTAACTTTAAAAATTAATTAAAATTATTTTTCAAAAATAATTAACTTAAAATTATTTTTCAAAATTAATTAACTTAAAATTATTTTCAAAATTAATCAAACTTAATTATTTTAAAAATTAATCAAACTTAATTATTTTTAAAATTAATCAAACTTAATTATTTTCAAAATTAATCAAACTTAATTATCTTTAAAAATTAATTAAAATTACTTTTCAAATTAATTAACTTAAAAATTATTTTTCAAATTAATTAACTTAATAATTATTTTTCAAAATTAATTAACTTAAATTTTTTTTTTCAAAATTAATTAACTTAAAATTATTTTTCAAAATTAATTAACTTAAAATTATTTTTCAAAATTAATTAACTTAAAATTATTTTCAAAATTAATTAACTTAAAATTATTTCCAAAATTAATCAAACTTAATTATTTTTAAAATTAATCAAACTTAATTATCTTTCAAATTAACTTAAAATTGTTTTTTCAAAATTAATTAACATAAAATTATTTTTCAAAATTAATTAACTTAAAAATTATTTTAAAAAAATTAAATTACTTTCAAAATTAATTATTTTCATAATTAAGTAACCTAAAATTATTTTAAAAAAAATAAATTACTTTCTAAATTAATTAACTTAAAATTATTAATTAACTTTAAAATTATTTTTAAATTAATTGAACATAATTATTTTTCAAATAAAACTTAATTCTCTTTCAAATTAATTAAATTTAATTATTTTCCTTAATTAATTAAACTCACACATTTTTATCACAATTTAAAAAAAAAAAAAAAAACAGAACACGTGGCACCTGTCGGAGGTGTTGGTTGCTACTCGGAAAACCTAATGGTTCCACTATACAAAAATTTTGTACAAAGGTCTGAACATTTTCCTAGCTACCATGTGTTCTTTTAAATTAAACTCGGATCACCTGCGGAACTTAACACGTTTGATCGTAAGTTTAATTTATTTGTTCTTTTAGGTTTAGACTTGGATCTCCTACGAAACTTAACACGTTCGATCCAAATCACCTAGGTAATTAATTCCATTAAATATTAATTTCCAAAATTGGCTTCCAGGACTGCATGGCGAGGCACATGACCTTCTTGGATATGGGAACAACCACCACCGTCTAGACAAAGCCTTTTAAGGAAAGCTAATATTTAATTTCCTTAAATAACTTTAGGTCAACCGAAAAGAATAATCAAATCACAAGGAAAAGAAAAACAAAAGTACACAACATCGACAAAAAATTCGAAATACTAGAATCGCATGCCTCTTGTATTTGATATTTTTACAAAGAAATAAAACTAGTATGATGCGGAAATTAAATACTAGTATACCTTTTCTTTTGCAAACAAAAACCTCTAGATCTTCTACCATATTCCTCTTCTAACCTCGGACATTGTGTGGACAATGATCTTCCGAGATGAGAACCACCAAGGCACCTTCTTCTTCCTTCCTTCAAGTTTCGGCCAAGCAAAAACTTCCAAAGGATGAAGAACTTTTTCCACCAACCAAGCTCCAAGGGATGCATGAAACAAGACTCCTTTCTCTCCTTTTCTCCAAGCTAGATCCGGCCACTTCTATGCCTCCAAGAGATGATGAAGTCTCGGCCACAAGAAGGAGAAGGGGAACCTCTAAGGGTCGGCCACACCAAGGAAGAAAAGAGAGGAAGAAAAAGAATAGAGTCGTTCACCATGAAGCCTCCTCTACCCCCTCTTTTATAATCCTTGGTCTTGGCGAATAAGGAAATTTAAATAAAAACTTCCTTAATTCTTTTGTCATGAAAAGAAAAATTTATTTAATTAAAAATAATTTTCTCTTCTCTAATTTATTTGGCCGGCCACCTCTTTTCCCAAAACAAGGAGAGTTTTAATTAAACCAAAAATTAAAACTTCCTAATTTGTTTCTAGAAATTTATAAAAATTTCTCCAATAATTTTAATCCCTTCATGATTGGTTAATAAAAAGAAATTTTATAAATTAAAATCTTTTTTTTAAACATGTGGATAATTTCCAAAAAGGAAAGTTATCTCTAAAAATTAAAATCTTCTTTCAATTTACAAATAAGGAAAGATATTAAATCTTTTGTAGAAACTAATAAAAGAGAATTTTTAATTTTTTAAACTTTCTTTTAAATCATGAACATGATTAAAAGGAAAGTTTTTACCAAAATTAAAATCAACCTTTTAATCTACAAATAAGGAAAGAGATTTTAACTCTTCTCTTAATCTTTTGTAGAATCTTATAAAAGGAAAGATTTAAATTTTTAAACTCTCTTTTAAATCATGTTATCCACATAAGAAAAAATTTTAAAATTAAAATTTCTTTTTATTTTAATAGGGTCGGCCACCTAAGCTTGAGTTCAAGCTAGGGTCGGCCACATGAATTCATCCATGAACCAAACCATGGCCGGCCCTAGCTTGGTCTCCAAGCTAGCTTGGCCGGCCCCTATAGGATGGGTAAGAAGGTGGGTATAGGTGGGTATAGTACTCTATAATTAAGAGGCTACGATAGGGACCGAGAGGAGGAATTGGTTTTGGTCTCCTGATGAAATTAAGCATCCCGTGTTCGCCCCGAACACACAATTTAATTTCATCAATAATAATTCATTCCACTAAATAATTATTATTGAACTACCGCACCAATCCCAAATTACATTTTTGGGCTCCTTCTTATTATGAGTGTGTTAGTCTCCCTGTGTTTAATACAAATATCCACTAATTAAGTAAGTTACTGACAACTCACTTAATTAATATCTAGCTCCAAGAGTAGTTGTCACGCCCCTAAAGGAGTCCCTGCCAGACAAAAATCCGACAACATCTCCCCTGTACCGGTGACAATCTACAGCATAAATACATACAAATATACATCAGCCACATACGGCTGGAATATTTACACAACCACGCAGTATATATCATCAGCCTACTCGGCTGGAATAAAAGAGACAACAACCACGCAGTTATATAAATATTTAACGGCCCACTCGGCCATACAAAAAAACCAACACAGCGGAGAAACAATACAGGAAAGCCCACACAAACCAAATAAATACAGTGCATGCCGGCACGGCTTAAACACAAATACAACACCAAAACCTGAAGATAGTCACATGGCTAAACACAAATACAATGCCAGAAATAATAAAAAATATACCAAAGAAAACAAGTATGGTCTTCGGATGTGACGTAGGACCCGGCAGACAGGATACTCCGAGCGACACTCCAACCATCTACCTGAAAACATAAGGATATACATGCGGTGGTGAGTATAGGTAACTCAGCGGGTAATAGATAAGATAGTGCATGGTCTATGAATAAACATGGAGATCACAAGTATACAGTCTCAGTAGGGAATAAAGAATATGATCATACTATCATAATCAATGCACCTAAACATAACTGCCATAATAACCTGACATATAAACTGTACAAACCACAACTAACATAATGACAGATACATACCCAATCTAGAATCGACACATGGTACAATGATCAGTAAACTCACCGGATCTGCAACAGACGTACCCATGACACCTGTGCAATATAAATACGACTGCATATACATGTAAAATAAATGACATGTATGCAGCATGACAACCATATGCAACAATCATATCTCACACAAGTGCAACAACGACAATCACATGCAACTAGTAACTACTAGGCATGTATGCAAATGCAGATGCACCGCGCATCAAATGCAAGAATAATAACTACGTATGCATGCTCCATGGTCACCCCGACACCTCTCCAAACACCATGACCCTAGTATGGCCGAGAGGCTTGGGTCCGTGACAACTGTACTACCCTCCAACCCACTATATAGTGGTCGAGGCGGACAGTCCACTAGTAGCTATCTAGCTACATAGCATCAGGGTCCCTGACTGCTCACAACGACGGATCTCACTAAACCTCGTGACCGGGTGGCACGACAGGACGAGCAGCAACTGCTCCAGCTACCACTACCCATGAGTGGCCGAGTGTGCGGCGCTAAACCAAACCAAATGACGACTCTCTCACCACAAGGGAGACAATAGTCATCAGATGCAATGAATGATGAACATGATATATATATATATAAAATCATCATCCATGCCATAACTCCAAACCTCATAAATACCTCCAACATGAGTATAATCGTCATGATACCTCCATGTATCCCACCAAACATATGTACACATTGCACATGTATAATCAACCAAAAATCTCCAATAATCCCACCAGACACATGTACCCAAAAGATAAGTATAATCAACATGTATCCTCCAATAAAAATACAACAGACATGTGTATATACTCTAAACTTACAATCAACACAACTCCTCCAAAAGTACATGACAAAAACGTATGTACACACTACATGTAAATACACGGTCAACAAGATGATTCCTAAAACACATACCCACCTATGTACAGTCCACATCATATACTCAATCAGCATGGGAACACCAATAACTCGACAATCCCTATAAGACATACACTACACGTGTAATCACAACAGAGTAGATATCAAGAGTGAAGACTGTATATGAATTAAATAGATCATCACAAGGGTCAAGCATAAGTGTCATGCAGGAAAAACAACAACCGATCATGATATAAGATAAAGCAGCCTAATTCATCCAATAATAACCATGCACTAAGTACAAGAAGATCTACATAGAGGCCAAGGAAGAAATACCCGCCTTAAATCTGTCGATCGTGATCCGGAAATCCCACGTCGAGATACTCGTCTCAAACCAAAGTCCTGCAATCATATAATGTATTTAGCTAGTTACATATGAAGTAAATAACTAAACAACTTCCCCCACCTAATTAGAATAATCCTAATCAAATATGATTAAGGATTAATCCTCCAACTAACCTTAATCATAATATAACCTAATTAAATTAGGTTACACATGTTACATCTCCAAAACTCCTCCAAATCAATAATCCAATTTTATCCAACATCGTATCAATATCTCCCAATTCGATAATCATCCAATCAACCTATCAACCAAATCATCAAACCACAATCAACCACAAACTCCAATATGATTCATCTTTAAATTCTCACCCATATGCATAGTTTCCAATCCAAAACAAACCTCAATCCATCCAACACATACCAATAACCATCATGTTTAACTCTATCTAATGATCCAAATCCAATACAATAATAAATCCATCCTTAATCCAACTCCTAAAACTAAACATAATCCACAACCATCAATTTCTACAATTCATCTCTACTAATCCAAACATCAACCCTACATAAATCTAAGCAGAACAAAACCCCACAACCCATAGAAAACCCAATTTAGTATCATACTAATAGAATACCCAAAGTACAACACTAGAAAGGCACTGACCTTGAAGTATGGCAGCAATTCCAAATTCACAGCCCCACAAGGACCTGCCAACCGCCACCAAGAATTCCCACATCAATTCTTTCCAAGATCAAACACAAAACCTAATTGCAAAGCAAATTTGGTTTGCTGAACCTTAGTAAACAGAGTCTTACTCACCTCAACCAAGCCTCCATCTCTTCATCTGAAACCCTACTCAGCCGCAAGAATGCAGAGGACAATGATCGGTCAAGGAAAACCATCGAGTTGTTCCTATGTCTTCCCCTAATCCAAAACAAGAGAAGCATCACATTGGAACCCTATAAACCAAAATCTTTAAATCCACAAGATTTTTCCCGTCGATGCTTACCTCAATCATCACCTACAGCCGGCGTCGCCCGATCTATCCCAACGTGTGATGGCACAAGTCGCCTCCCTCTGGGTAGATCCAGGAGGAAGAACAAAGGAATTCGATCGATCGGAGATGATGCGAGTCAAGCACCCCGCGTGCCCTAGCCTCTGGATCACTAGCGATCGCCCGTAGAAGACAGCCACCAGAACGCCTTCTCAGCCGGAGATGGCTGGTACCCTTCGATGCGCGAGAGAGGAAGGGGAATCGAGAGGGAGAGGGAGAGGAAGAAAGGAGACTCGACCGGCGTTGGGCTGAGATGTGTCAATGCGATCGGAATGCCCACTATGCGGTGGCTCAACGTCGCCGGGAGAGAAATCGCCGGGGAGGGCAGTGCGTGAGGGAGAAGAGAAGAAGGGCTCGGGGTTGAAGAGAATGACTCGGAAATTAAGGATTATAAACTTAGGTTTAGGTAATTAAAACCTAAGTTAATTCCTCAATCAAATCTCACTTTAATTGGGTATTCGAAATAGGCTTTATCCGCGCCCCGCCGTTTGATCCCCTCAAAACCCTTCGTACGAGCTCCGGAAAATTCTCAGAAAATTTCAAAAAATTCTGAAAAAAATCCAATAAGATTTTTTGTCCAATAATATTTATTATTTTATTTTGTGGTATCTTACAGTAGTACCACTCAACTTCATCGTCATGTCGGACTAAGTCCACCTGCAGGGTTTAACATGACAATCCTTATGAGCTCCTCTTGGGGACATTCTCAACCTAGATCACTAGGACACAGTTTCCTTCTATAATCAACAACACACACTATAAGTGATATCATTTCCCAACTTATCGGGCTTATTGATTTATCGAACTAAATCTCACCCATTAATAAATTAAAGAAATAAATATCAAATATATGTGCTTGTTATTATATTAGGATTAAGAGCACGCACTTCCATAATAACTGAGATCTTTGTTCCTTTATAAAGTCAGTATAAAAGAAATGACCTCTAATGGTCCTACTCAATACACTCTAAGTGTACTAGTGTAATTATATAGTTAAGATAAACTAATACCTAATTACATTACGACCTTCCAATGGTTTGTTCCTTTCCATCATGGTCGTGAGCTTCTGTTTATAATTTATAAGGTATTGATAACATGATCCTCTGTGTGTGACACCACATACCATGTTATCTACAATATAAATTAATTGAACAACTACATTTATCATAAATGTAGACATTTGACCCATGTGATTCTTATTTCTAGATAAATGTTTATACCAAAAGCTAGGCTTTTAGTATACATCCTAACAATCTCCCACTTATACTAAAAGACTAAGCTGCTATTGTAACGACCCGCCTTCTACTACTAGGCTGTCAGGCGAATCGCTACGGTTTTGCTGTGCTATACTGTGCGGAAAACTGATC
Organism: Zingiber officinale; assembly: GCF_018446385.1. Lineage (NCBI taxonomy): Eukaryota > Viridiplantae > Streptophyta > Magnoliopsida > Zingiberales > Zingiberaceae > Zingiber > Zingiber officinale. The sequence continues at coordinate 66,992,112 of NC_056006.1, read as the reverse complement.
TAATTTAAATTTTTGCTAACTAGGAGTTGTACACCTGCTAGGGGAGGTATTTACCGCTGATATCACACTCCGGATCAATCCACAGACCGATCTACTGGTACTGGTACGGTTACAAGGCCCTGGATCGGTCGGCTGTCCGACCCCGAAGCTACGTCGCTTCTGTTCCCAGCTGGATCGGTCGGCAGACCGATCTAGATAGGTCTGGATCGGTCGGTAGACCGATCCAGAACCTAAAACTTCCTGGAACGCTATTTCTGATTTCACCCGGGAACTCTGATTTCAGCACTCTGGCGTGCCAAAATCCCTCATATAACTATCTAATATCTGATAAACTATTTTAATAACATGTAGCAACATTCTAATGACATAAACCAGTACCTAACTTAACATAGAGCATAGTTTAGGAATTCATGGCAACACACAACTACAAGTGCATAGAACATGAAAATCAAAACCAATAAATAAATGCTAAAGTAAATGCTAAAGAGTCTGAGGTTCAATTTGCTAAGTCCCCTAAGACCTTTTATTCCAGTTCCACACACACCCACCATCTTTGCATTGCCCTCCAGCTTCCTCTGCTAGTCCACTTTCCTTTTACCTGTATCTGCAGTATAAGGAAAATAGTATCTGTAAGCCAAAAAGCTTAGTAAGAAACCATCTACCTCACAAAATCATGCATTCGATGCAGTATGCTTTTAAATCATGCTATTTGAAAATATGCACTGAACTTACTAAGACATGGTATACTGAAATCATAAGGCATAACATATAGGCATGGCATAAGCACTGAATCATGGCAAAGCAACCAAATGAACACTGAACTGAATATAGGCTAAACTAACTGAAACTAAATCTGTAACTGGAAACAAACTCAACTAGCATAACTGATTTTGAGTTTTGAAATCTAATACATAATAATTGAAAATACTAAACATGCTGTTGGGCCCGGCAACTGTACTTACTGTGTGCCCATCCCTACTAGACCCGGGGTTGCAAGTCCCGAATTTAGCAGGGTCGTTTAGGCTATCTGAACCTAGGGACGACTGTGGGAGTCCAACCCAATGGATATCTAATCCAGTACAGTGCCACTGAACCTAGAGCTAGGTTGTCTGAACCTAGAGCTAGGTTGTCTGAACCTAGAGGTGACTATGGGAGCCCACCCATTGGACCGTAGTCCCATACAGCTAAAATAAACTGATTTACTATTTTAAACGCTTCTAATGCATTTAACTGTAGTATTAAAATGCCTAGGTTGCATTTTTACGGATCGGGTTATTTTATCGAACACTTAGTGTGCCCCAACTCTCCTCTTTATTAGGGAGATCACCTTTAGGCACCCGACAACGTCTACAACCCCAACTGAAGAGGATAGGCGTGTCCGGCCCATCTAAAGGTGCTCAACTAATTCCTAAATCTGAGAGGAGGGTTAAAACACCCTACATGTCAACAAAATCTGCATATTACTAATCTAATGCATAGAAAATCCCAAACGGAGCTATTATACTGCAGGTGAGGGGTTTCTTACCTCTTGATCGTAATTTCTTACGATTCTATTCGCTAGAGTTCCGGTGGAGATGATCCTCTCGACGATCCGATCACGTCTTTGCGTTCCTCTCGCGGAGAAGAACCTCTTTCGTGTTGGAGTCATCGCCGGAAGCTGAACCTATGGACCCTTGCCTTGGTGTGCCGTGCGTGAGGAAGAGGAGAAGGAGGGAGAGGCGGCGGTGAGGTTTTGGAAGGGAAAAGTGGCGTGAGGTGAGGAGGTGCCGAACCAATCCTAAAATAAACCAACCCAACTTAAGTTCTTCTATTTATATTGAGTGGGTAACTAGGCCCAATTCTAATATAAATATAATCGATTCCTCTTTCTTTCAGCACGGCCTTGGGTTCACCGTTACTAAACTTATCCGTAAACCATAGGTCTCGGGTTCGATTCCGCCTAAGCTATTTTACGGTTCTAATTATTTTGCTACTTCGCTACTCGGAAAATTCGAATAATATCTAAAATCCCTAAAATCATACTATATTTCTAAAATAGTAATTTTCGGGCTTTACAATCCCATACCTTATAAAAGTTCATCCTCGAACTTAAAACTTCTGTCTCCCATGTCGCCTCTTCTGCTGTGTGATTTTGCCAATGACTTTGACTAATGGTACTTCCTTGTTCGTAATTTTTTTCGCTCGGTCTATTATCCGAATAGGCCGATCATAGCTGAGATCATCACGGACCTATACCAACTGGGGCTCAATCACCTGGCCTCAGCATAGAGACATGAAATACGTTGTGGACTACTGACATCTCCGAGGTAGCTCTAGCTCATATGCTACCTTGCCCACTCTCTTCGTGATAGGGTATGGTCCCACATATCTGGGAGCTAGCTTGCCCTTCTTCCCAAAACGCATGACTCCTTTCATGGGAGCTACTCGAGGAAAATTGTATCCCCAACTGAAAACTCTAGGGTCTGATCCTCTGCTGTGGTATCCGCCACTAGATCTGTCTCTGCTCACCACTCTCATACCAACAGTTGGTGATGCACCTCCGCCCATAGAGTGCCTCATAAGGTGCCAATAGTGGCTCGATAACATTGTTGTATGCAAATTCGCTAAGCTTATTTGCACCAACTTCCTTGAAGTCTAGGGCACGCGGAGCATATCTTGAGTACACGTTTACTCGCTGACCATCCGTCCGAGGATGGAAGGTCATGAATTTCAATTTGGTGCCCAATCCGATGTACACACTCCCTGATGTGAATCTCTGTCTCAAATGATGGTTCGTGGGACTCCATGTAGTCTCACGATCTAAGATGAGCTAGCTTCTCCATGGAGTAGGATATCTTGATAGCTAAAAGTGGGGTGATTTAGTCAACCTGTCTATTACCAGATGGCATCAAAACCATTCGTGGTTCGGTAGCCCCACTATGAAGTCTATCGAGATATCCTCCCACTTCCATTCCGAATCAGCCGAACTCCTCCCGGTCATGTTCCGCCTTGACCGAACATATCTGGCGATGTCTCGCCATCCCGCCACCAAAACGCGTTTCTTGGTCTTGATACATTTTGGTGGAGCATCGTATGGAGTCCTGTGAGCCTCATCTAAAATCCTCTCTAGCTCCTCCCGATCTGGAACACATAATCAATACCCCGCTATCGGACACTTTGAATTCTCTACTTTCTGATTCTATTAGCCCTTGCTTGATTTTCTGAATTTCTGCTGCCTGAATATCACCAAGCAAGGTAGACTCTAAGGTCATAGTAGAGCTGTCCACGATGAGTTCGAGACCAAAATCCGCGATCTCCTTCTGTAGGGGTGGTGACATGGTCGCTAGAGATAATAAGGTAGCGCTAGATTTTCTGCTAAGTGCATCTGCTACCCTATTGGCTTTCCCGGTGGTAGAGGATGTCTATGTCATAATCTTTGACTAGCTCTAGTCACCTGCGCTGTCTCATATTTAAGTACTGATGATCTGTATACACTCTATCGAGCTCCATACAAGTAATGTCTCCAATTTTGAGAGCGAACACTACTGCAAGCTCAAGATCATGAGTAGGGTAGTTCTTCTCATAATCCTTGAGTTGTCCGGAGGCATAGGCGATTACCTTGCCATCTTGCATCAGACCGCTCCCAATTTATATATATCAAAGCTATCTGTGTTTTCGGTAGAGTCAGAATAGGTGCACTAGTCAATCTCCTCTTGAGTTCGTGTTGTTGCTCCTCAGTCCAAATTTCTTGTTCTTTCGGTGAGAGCATCGGTGGGAGGCTATCCCGAGAAGTCCTCTACAAACTTTCTGTAATATCCTGCTAATCCCAGAAAGCTCCACCTACTGCTTCTATCTTGCAGGGATCTACCATAATACCATCCTTTGAGATTACGTGACCCGTGAAGGACACGATTTAGCCAAAACTCACATTTCGTGAACTTGGATTAAGGGTCTCCAATACTAGTTCTGTGTGCTCCAGTGTTCTTCCCGAGTTCGAGTAGATAAGAAATGTCAAGCGATAAATACAATAACAAACTTACTTTACTCCGATACGACCTATTCTGTTCAGAGATCCAGAATATATTTGAAGGTGAGCATGTCCTTGAAAAGCCAAAAGCATGACTACGACTACCTACGTATGTCGTCACGGTCGTCTGATTGTGCTTTTCGTGGTCACCCTCCTTGACTCTGACACTGGTGACTATCACGACTGGAGTCGTCAGAACACACCGTCCTCCCTTTAATTGAGCGACAGCAGTCAGGTCATATTATGCAGAGAGATAACTCTTGTTGAGATCCTTCTTCCGTAAGGTACACATACCGCGCAGCCGTGCTTCCATAGCCGCGTGCCATCCTTCTTCACTCACGAATGAATATACGAAAGCAATAACGGTGCCCATGTGAGTGACTGGATAGGGTCCTTTGTCACTAGTCATCAGCGGCAGTGAATCCTCCGCTGTCTGGAGCACGGAGCTCATGTAGTGCGGTAGCTTTGGACTGATAGTTGGTCTGGTGCGCAAGCTCTCATCTCAATCTCAATTCAATCTGCTCTGGTAGTGCCGCTGCTAGGGCACTATGGTAACCAGAATACTAGGTACGCAGAATGTGCATCGGCCTCTCACGCATCCATTTCTTTCACTTAATTGTGAGGAGAAATTCAGAGAAATTTTCTGCTTTTTGCCTGCCAACTCACTCAAACCGACGTATCGAATACGACTCCGAATCGAATCCGCTCCGAATATTTAATCGATTTAATCGAAAGCGTAAGATAAGCCTAAGGGCCCACCATCATTCCGTTATGCGCACCGTCAAAGTCCAAGGTAAGAGTCTCAAATATCGATCGAGTTCCCTACTCACTATGTAGCTCACAAGACAGTCGTGGATGCCATGCGTTGATAGTGGTCAAACCTCTCTTGGTAGTGCGAGTGAAGTAGTAACCAGTACCCGCGATGACCCTGTACCTCAGGTATTTGACGAGGACACTGCTAGCTGAGCTGAATGGTTCAGATCGAGAGGAGCCGAGTCTGACTCATCAAAATCAGAAAATCGTCGAATACGACCCGTCCTATTCGTGAGTGAGTGAGTAGTAAGGCTTTAATCTTATACAGGGGCGGAGGGGCTTCTAATCGTCGCGTTATAGGTCGTGCCAGGAGCTGATGGACGGACGACCCGTCGATGTGATAATCGTCGAATGATGTAATCGACTGATGATTACAGCAGCGCACATGTTCTTGGTTGTCTTGCTTGAGGCGCACCATGTATGCCCTTCCTTTGTCCCATCAAAGCATCCTCCGTTTGCGCGCTTGATACCACCGTGGCACACTTCTCCCAAGTGGGCACACTTTGTAATGAGCTGCTTTTAGCTATGATGGTCCCTTGAATCCTCCGACGGTTGCGCTTCTATTGGAGTTCTTTCGGTTAGTCATTGCTTGGCTGTTTAGAGGTAGGTTTCGGCTTGGCTCTGCTCCCCGTGTGCCTGTTGTACGGTATATGCGGTGGTCAGTCCGCCTGCGGTAACATGGTAATAATGTCGGTAATGCCTGCAAGCTATAACCTCCTGTGTTTGCTCATGCGGTACTCGTTCGCTACTCAACATCGACATCTTGCATCATCAACATCAGCTTCTATGTATGGCTGCAATGACGAGAGACCACCGTCCTTTGCTGAATTTCCCGATGGCTCACGGCGCTCTCCTCAAAAAAAGGTTGAAAGGTGCCCTGTACGATTTCAGACAACACGTCATAGTGGCGGTTTGTAACGCATATGAAAGAAATTCCTCGAAAAGGTCTTTCTCAAAATCGCCCGGTAATAAATGCGGTTGTTGGTAACCGTTCTGATTCTTTCCCACCACATGCGTCGTCTCCTGTCGAGCGAAGGAAGTACTTCACCTTCATGTTACCAGTCAGGTGCATCCCATGGTTCACTAGCGCTGAAAGTTCTCTCGGCCTTGGATCAGATAGGCTTCCTTTCTTGGCTCACCGCTGCTGCGCCGATATTGGTAGGCCTGGAGTAGTGGAACCTTTAAGACTTTGGAGTTGTCAGCTTCCGGTTCCGGTGTGCTCATTAGCCTTTAAGGTGGCTATTTCTGTTGTTCACTAGTTGTCTAATCGTAAGGTCCTGAGGAGGACTGCGCACGCCTTTGCCTTTGGGGCTCGGTGGCTAGTGCCCTTCTAGTCGTGCCATTTCTAAAGACATAGAGAACATAGGTATAACTAACACTATCACAGTTATCTAACTACTGATATCATGTTTAAACTATCACATACTAACAAGCAGTAGATATATAAACATGAACTGTAATAATAAACAAGAAGCATAAATAAAGTAGAGGTGTTCTTACTTGGAAGTTGCAGGTACAATGCTGATGTGTGTGTAGGAAGTATGGAACACCGCTCTGATACCATAATGCTAAACTATACTGTGCGGAAAACTGATCTAATTTAAATTTTTGCTAACTAGGAGTTGTACACCTGCTAGGGGAGGTATTTACCGCTGATATCACACTCCGGATCAATCCACAGACCGATCTACTGGTACTGGTACGGTTACAAGGCCCTAGATCGGTCGGCTGTCCGACCCCGAAGCTACTTCGCTTCTGTTCCCAGCTGGATCGGTCTAGCGACCGATCCAGGTGTGGCTGGATCGGTCGGCAGACCGATCCAGATAGGTCTGGATCGGTCGGTAGACCGATCCAGGAACCTAAAACTTCCCAGGCTCTGATCAGTCTGGAGACCGATCAGAGTTCTGATTTCACCCGGGAACTCTGATTTCAGCACTCTGGCGTGCCAAAATCCCTCATACAACTATCTAATATCTGATAAACTATTTTAATAACATGTAGCAACATTCTAATGACATAAACCAGTACCTAACTTAACATAGAGCATAGTTTAGGAATTCATGGCAACACACAACTACAAGTGCATAGAACATGAAAATCAAAACCAATAAATAAATGCTAAAGTAAATACTAAAGAGTCTGAGGTTCAATTTGCTAAGTCCCCTAAGACCTTTTATTCCAGTTCCACACACACCCACCATCTTTGCATTGCCCTCCAGCTTCCTCTGCTAGTCCACTTTCCTTTTACCTGTATCTGCAGTATAAGGAAAATAGTATCTGTAAGCCAAAAAGCTTAGTAAGAAATCATCTACCTCACAAAATCATGCATTCGATGCAGTATGCTTTTAAATCATGCTATTTGAAAATATGCACTGAACTTACTAAGACATGGTATACTGAAATCATAAGGCATAACATATAAGCATGGCATAAGCACTGAATCATGGCAAAGCAACCAAATGAACATATAGGCTAAACTAACTGAAACTAAATCTGTAACTGGAAACAAACTCAACTAGCATAACTGATTTTGAGTTTTGAAATCTAATACATAATAATTGAAAATACTAAACATGCTGTTGGGCCCGGCAACTGTACTTACTGTGCGTGCATCCCTACTAGACCCGGGGTTGCAAGTCCCGAATTTAGCATGGTCGTCTAGGCTATCTGAACCTAGGGACGACTGTGGGAGTCCAACCCAATGGATATCTAATCCAGTACAGTGCCACTGAAAATAAAATACTGATAACTATAGCTAACTGATATAACATGCTGGTTCTAGGTTATCTGAACCTAGAGCTAGGTTGTCTGAACCTAGAGGCGACTATGGGAGCCCACCCATTGGACCGTAGTCCCATACAGCTAAAATAAACTGATTTACTGTTTTAAACGCTTCTAATGCATTTAACTGTAGTATTAAAATGCCTAGGTTGCATTTTTACGGATCGGGTTATTTTATCGAACACTTAGTGTGCCCCAACTCTCCTCTTTATTAGGGAGATCACCTTTAGACACCCGACAATGTCTACAACCCCAACTGAAGAGGATAGGCGTGTCCGGCCCATCTAAAGGTGCTCAACTAATTCCTAAATCTGAGAGGAGGGTTAAAACACCCTACATGTCAACAAAATCTGCATATTACTAATCTAATGCATAGAAAATCCCAAACGGAGCTATTATACTGCAGGTGAGGGGTTTCTTACCTCTTGATCGTAATTTCTTACGATTCTATTCGCTAGAGTTCCGGTGGAGATGATCCTCTCGACGATCCGATCCTCCTCTCGCGGAGAAGAACCTCTTTCGTGTTGGAGTCGTCGCCGGAAGCTGAACCTATGGACCCTTGCCTTGGTGTGCCGTGCGTGAGGAAGAGGAGAAGGAGGGAGAGGCGGCGGTGAGGTTTTGGAAGGGAAAAGTGGCGTGAGGTGAGGAGGTGCCGAACCAATCCTAAAATAAACCAACCCAACTTAAGTTCTTCTATTTATATTGAGTGGGTAACTAGGCCCAATTCTAATATAAATATAACTGATTCCTCTTTCTTTCAGCACGGCCCTGCTGGGTTCACCGGTTACTAAACTTATCCGTAAACCATAGGTCTCGGGTTCGATTCCCGCCTAAGCTATTTTACGGTTCTAATTATTTTTGCTACTTCTGCTACTCGGAAAATTCCGGAATAATATCTAAAAATCCCAGAAAATCATACTATATTTCTAAAACAGTTTTGAGAATATTCGGGCTTTACAGCTATATCTGCTGCCATACATCTGATTCCCAACCCTTCAACATGCCCATCAAAAGCTCTTGCCTTAAGGGCCTTAGTGAAAAGATCTATAGGTCATCATCTAATGCAATCTAGGCAGCAACAACTTCTCCTCATTTATACGATTTCTCGTATTGGGTGGTACTTGCGCTCTATTGTATTTACTTGCCTTATAGACTCATGGTTTCTTTGAGTTTGCTACTGCACCACTATTATTACAATAAATTGTAATAATCTTTGGACAAACCAGAAATTATATCTAAGTCTATCTTGAGGTTATTGAGTCATTCAGCTTTTATGGCTACCTCAAAGGCTTGCCATATACTAAGCTTCTATGGTGGAGTCCAGAAAAACACCTATGCTTATCACTCTTCCATAGTTATGACTTTACCTCCTAAAGTAAACACAAATCCCTGAGGTTGACTTATTATTGTCTCTATACGATTGGAAGTCAAAATCCGTGCAACCCACAGGGACCAAATTAAATGCCTTGTAAGCTAGCATATAATCTCTAGTGCCTCTAAGGTACTTCAATATATGCTTTACTGCAGTCCTGTAATGACCCACCTTCTTCACTACTACTACTACTCTAAAGGTGGATGCTACTTAACTACTAACTCTACTTAACCGGTATGATTAAAAACCACATGAAAACCCTACCGAAAAATTTCGTCAAAGTCTCCCCTATACCGGTGACCTTAAACTGATATACAAACACTATATACGCAGCCACAGGCGGCTGGAACTTATTTCAAACAACCACGCAGTTTATATATAACAAAAAGAAGCAAAATACCAAAGGAAACCAACTCTAACAAAACACGACAAAACAATCCAAAAAGTAACATGTACAAGTTCTAAATACTTTAAACAATTAAACCAAAACACTCTTAATAAATTCTTGACAACCTCTTAGATCACTCCATAGTCCAAACATCACACGCCCATCAAGCCTCCCCTTGTCGCCTCCTTCATATCATTTTGGCTTTTCCTTTATCTACAGTAGGAGGAAATGCAAACTATAATCATAAAGATTAGTGAGCGCTATCTAACTCACAAAAACTCGATATGCATGTATATAAATAAAAACATGCTAAAAATGAATGCTAACATGTAAAGCTACTCATGCTCATACATAGCAAAGGAATCATACTAATTGAAATACTAAACATGTATAGCTAATCATGCTCATAAACCAATAAAGGAATCATACTAACTGAAATACTAAACATGTATAGCTAATCATGTTCATAAACCAATAAAGGAATCATACTAACTGAAATACTGCATGCTAGAAATAAGAAGAACTAAACTTACTGATTCTAAACATATGTGAAGCTTGTTTCACTTGTTTAATACTTATACTTTTATACTTCAAAATAATAATAAAGTTCTTTCTTGGGCCCAGGCTTAGTACCAATGCGCGCTTCCTAATAGGGACTGTGGTAGCTAGTCACAAGTCCTATGAGGGTAAAGACCTTGGTCTTACCAGGGTCAAGACCTTGGAATTGGTCACCGAGATTTGTTTAATGACAACCTTGGAAGTCTGGTACTAGCCTCTTTAAAGTAAAATACTTATTATCTTTTATTATTTCTTTTTTTTTTTAATGTCTTGACATTTAAACAAGCACCTTGTGTGCCAAAATTCCTAAAGTCTTGACTTTGGGAATCTAGTTAAGGTCTTGACCTTTTTCTTTCTTTTCTTTACTCATGCTTCTCATAATCCTTTATTAGAGCTTACTAGAACACTGTAAGTTGATCTAACAAGTAGAGAATTGCAACTAACTAAGCATGCTATATAAAATAAAGCAAAGCCAATCAACTACAAGATAAACTTAATAACTGTTCATGTTAAACTAATCATGCTTAATTACTAGCAAATGAAAGTTAAAAGATCTGCTCATGTATATCTATATAAACTAAAATTTGCATATCATACAAGCTTAAACTAAATCTAAAACTTGTTGAAATTTTTAGGTACTTAATTGGTTTACAAAGTACAGATCTTAATCTTATCTGACTTGTGGTATACTTTGTAGACCTATACGTGGTTTACAAATTTGCACTTTGCAAATGGGTTTACAAATAAAACAACACACAGATTGTTATTACTTATTGCCCATCAGATTTTAAATATTCTGTATTGTATTTTGTTCCAAAAGTCTGCACCGTTTCATACTCCCTGCCCAGTACAAAACTTTAAAACTAAAGGCTAACTGAAAACCGAACAAACCCATCAAGGTAGCAAGGACGTCTAAATTGAAATCCTAACTAATAGGGGTTGTTCTTGCTAAAATAAGGTTGTGCACATTTGGCACGTATAACTGAGTGCCAAATAATTGCTTAACACATATTATCATGTACAAGTTAACACCAAAGGAAAGCAACATAATTTAGGAATTCACTTCTAAGGCAGTCTGGTTTGACAACTGGACCCATTATGGAAGCAACCCAAAATTTCCAATTATGCTTTATCAGATTGGTAAGGAAACAATTCAAGGTTTTAATTGCTTCATGAAAACCACAGCAGACAACCAAAAGGATACCAACGTGCTGCTAATAGGATAAATTGCTATCAACTTCATCTTGCTGTAAAATTAAAACAACCTTAAATAACACCTTCACAGCTTAGCCCTTATTGTAAAGCAACCCAAAATTTCCAATTATGCTTTATCAGATTGGTAAGGAAACAATTCAAGGTTTTAATTGCTTCATGATAACCACAGCAGACAACCAAAAGGATACCAACGTGCTGCTAATAGGGTTGTTCTAAGCTCTAGCAAAGCTGCTCGTGGTTACAAAAATGCAAATAAAACTGATCATGCTTAATTATTAGCAAATGGAAAACCGAAATGCTCAATATAACAACCGACGAATCTAGGGTTGTTCCTGCTCGGCGAGAAAGCAAAGAAGAACAACGAAATCGCGGAACTACTCCTACTGCAGGTGAGTAGCAACTCACCCCTTGTTCTTGCACTTACAACCGGAAAGGAGAGGAAGAAGGCTTCCAGGGTTCGAGCAGCTCAATCCTCCGGCGATTCCCTTGCGTCCCCGTGCCCTCCTCGACGAAGAACTCGTGAAGATGGATAGAGCTCCTTGGGTTGGACCTTGGCCGGCCACCGGAAATCAAGCCCTAATGCTTGCTTCTTCGATTTTCCACCGAGAGAGAAGACGCCGTCGCCTTGGTGTATTTTCCGCCCGAGCCGCCGCTGTCGCGCGAGAGAGGTGAGGAATTTTGAGAGGTATTGTTTTGATTTTCGGGAAAAATCAAAACCTAATTCCTTTCTTATATCCGGGTTTAATCAAAACTATGCTATAAACTTAATTCTCTCCATATAAGGTTAACAAAACCGTGTAGCTCAGTTGGTTGGGTCGATTTTGCTTGGGTCAGTCCGACCCGAGGTCGTGGGTTCGAACCTCGTCTTCAACAGTTTTTGTCAAAATTTCTAAACGACCTCCAAAAATTGCGTAAAAATACTCTAAAAATTTCTAAAAATCTCTAGAATATTTTAAAAGCATTTCCAAATATTTTTATGGACATTTGGAACTCGAAATAGGGGAAATTGGGTCGTTACAATCCCTCATACCTTATAAAAAGTTCATCCTCGAACTTAGAATAGCTCTGGATACTTCTGTCTCATACTGTCCTCCCGCTCCCAAGTCAATCTCTTGACTGCTCTGTCCACTATCTGTGTAGGTCTGCTCTCATAACTAAGATCCTCTTGGATCTGCACTGACTGAGGCTGAATCACTTGGCTCGGGTCATGGAGACACTTCTTTAGCATGGAGACATGAAATACATTGTGTATTGCTGACATGTCTTGTCCAACTTGTAAGCTACTTTCCCAATCCTCTCTATGATCAGGTAAGGTCCTACATAGCGAGGACTTAATTTGCCCTTCTTGCCAAATCTCATCACTCCCTTCATAGGAGCGACCTTGAGGAAAACTGAATCTCCTACTTAGAATTCCAATGGCCTGAGTGGTCTCGTCTATCAGCTCTGTCTGAATACCCAGCTCTACTTCCATTTCTTTTCTCTCTCCTTCTTCTTGCCAGCATATGGTGTTGGATCGAGACGCGCTAGAGGGGGGGTGAATAGCGCTCGCGGCTATTTCGTTCGTTTATTGGAATCGTAAACCTTATCGGAGTTAAAAACAAAACGCAGCGGAATATATAAAGAAACAGCACAAAGACACAGGTCGATTTTACTTTGTTCGGAGCCTAAGACGACTCCTACTCGAAGGCCCGCGATCCTTGATCGCTTCCGGTGGGCAACAACTATAAGCTCAATGAATTTACAAAAGATGATTTACAAGAAATGCAATAAATAAATTATACCGACAATAGGAAATTCTAAATTGAAGGTTCGGGTCATCCGGGAGTCTTTCGGAGCAGTTCGTTGAAGAGAGAAGACTTGGAATTTGTTGTACAAAGTCGCTGGTCGAACCCCTTTATAAATCTTGTTCAAGGCGCCTTGAATGCTACCCAAGGCGCCTTGAATAGGCCGAGTGGAGATAAGGAGCCGGGTAGAATCTTATCAGATTCAAGGCGCCTTCCAGGCGCCTTCATCCAAGGTGCCTTCCATCATCAAGGCGCCTTGAACCGGGCGCCCAAGCTCCATGAAGGCGCCTCAAACACTGTTCATCCTAGTTGCTTCCTGCAAGATACGTTAGTCCCAAACACTATCCTGAGCACAAAGTTAGCACATAATACAATAAATATGACAAATGAAGTATTGATCGGACTATCCGATTCGACTTGGGTTTCCAACGAAACCCTAGGTTGACCGACGCCCTCCCTTCCTCTACGGGAACGCGTCCTCACCTACTCCACTCGGAGATTTACTGCATAATCCTCCGGATCGGACTTTTGCTCGACTTACGGACTTCTGGACATCCGCTTCCCGGCTAGTCCAGTCTTTCACCTGGTTCGCGACACCAGGACTTTCCACCTAGGGTTACCGCCCCCTAGGACTTTTGCCTAAAGCCATCGACCTGCCAAGACTTTCCGCATAGGGTTACCACCCCCTATGACCTAGGGTTACCATCCCCTAGGGTTTTCCCTTTGCCTAACCGCAGCTAGTACTTTTCTCCACCTAGGGTTACCACCCCCTAGGACTTAGGGTTACCACCCCCTAGGGTTTTCACCTGCCTAACCGCAGTTAGGACTTTCCTGAAACACTCATTCAATGTGTTAGATAACAGAGAATCTTAACTTTGAATCCCTTTGCCATTATCAAAACTTAGGTTCGATCATCGGATGCTTCCTGCACCAACATATGGGTGATCTGCATTTCCTGCCATACAGTGCCTCATAAGGTGTCATCTTGATGGTGGCCTGATAGATATTGTTGTAGGCGAATTCAGCTAAGCACAAATACTTGCACCAACTTCCTTTGAAATCCAGCGCACAAGCTCTGAGCATATCTTCTAAAATCTGATTCACTTGCTCTGTCTGTCCATCAGTCTGTGGATGGAAAGCTGTGCTGAACTTGAGTTTGGTGCCTAGTGCATTCTGAACGCACTCCCAAAAGTGTGAGGTGAAGCGCCCATCTCTATCAGAAATGATAGATTTAGGAACTCCATGAAGTCTGACTACCTCTTTAACATATAGCTGGGTCAACTGCTCTATAGAGTGGGACACCTTGATGACTAGGAAGTGAGCAGACTTGGTCAATCGGTTCACTATTACCCATATTGCGTCATATCCATTGGTGGTTCTTGGAAGACCTGTTATGAAGTCCATGGATATATCTTCCCATTTCCATTCTGGTATTGGAATGTAACGCCCGCCCTCCCTGCTAACCCTAAGGGACGGGGCTACGATACTCTACGTACATACTACAGCGTAAGACTTAAAAACATTTTCTTAGTTTAATAAAAACCGAACTACACTAATATGGTTTCCATAACATGATAACAAGATAAATAAAACATAACATCAAGTCAACCATATAGTACTACAATTTACGAAACCAAAGCGTAATTCTTAAAAGGTTCTTAAAGCAGGTTCTTATTTGGTTGCCTAGCCACAGCCACACACATCTCCTTGCCTCTCCTGCTGCTCCTTTAGCTCATCCATCTTTTTCCTTTATCTGTGGTACAAGGAAAGTAAGCTATGAGCACTCATGGCTCAGTAAGTTCCTTTCCTACTCACTAAAACCAAAAATCATCACATAATCAAAGAATGTCTCAACATAACATAATCTCAACTAGTCATGGCATAACATATCATACTCTTTAAGCATATCATGCAACATAGCAACATCATAACTAGTCATGGCATATTATCTCTTATAGCATAGCATGAAACATAATATAATCATATCTAATCATGGCATATCATAGTATCATCTTAAGGTAGCGTAGCATATCAAGTTCTTAAAGCATAGCATGAAACATAACCTAAGCATATCTAATCATGGCATATCATAGTATCATCATAAGGTGACATGGCATATCAAGCTCTTAAGGCATAGCATGAAACATAACATAATCATATCTAATCATGGCATATCATAAATCATAGCATCATCACAACATGATCATAAATTATATGCAATATGATTTTGAAAACATGTATCCGAAAAAAAAACATGTGTATGTCTCATGATCTTTAAAACCATTTCATCTTACATACATATACTTGAACATAATATCAACATATTCAGGGCCTCGGCTTAGTACCACATACATACATAATGCGTGCATCCTAAGTAGATCCAATGTAGCTAGTCTTGAACCTACTAGGAAACTAGGCCCGTAGCTCGACCTAGGGGCACGTAAGGAGCCCACCCTTTACTAGGCCCGTAATTCGACCTAGGGGCGCATAAGGAGCCCACCCTTTTGGTACAAGCCATTCAAAGTAAAATACATGTCATACTTATACATATCATACATCATACAAGCATGCATCACTTAGGCATACATCATATAAAAGTATGCATCACTTAGGCATACATCATATAAAAGTATGCATCACTTAGGCATACATCATGTCATAAAAGTATGCATCACTTAGGCATACATCATGTCATAAAAGCATGCATATTTTAGGCACATAGCATATCATCAAAGCATGCACATTTCTATCCACATAGCATATCATAAAAGCATGCATATTCTAAGCATATAGCATATCATCAAGCATGCATATTCTAAGCACATAACATATCATCAAAGCATGCATATTTCTAAACACATATCATATCATAAAAACATGCATATTCTAAGCATATAGCATATCATCAAGCATGCATATTCTAAGCACATAGCATATCATCAAAGCATGCATATTTCTAAACACATATCATATCATAAAAAAATATAAATCACAAGCATACATATTTAAGCATAAGGATGTATCATGTGATTATACTATCATAAGAAACATGGTAACATAGTTAACTTGGGTTCTAAGCTTCCTAATCCCTTGGGTTCTTATCATGGACGAACCCCCTTAGATCTCAATTTAGGTAGAAATAACCTCCAAGCATGTGGAACCTAAATTATCATTACATCAATTTCATAGGAAGCATTATAAGCATGATTTACTTGGTTTCTAAGTTCTCCAAGTCCCTAAACTTCATGTGGCCAAACCCTATCAGGTGTGAAACAAGGTCTCAAATGTCATGAAAGCATGGAAACCTTAAACCACATTTATAGCATTTTTTTCCAAGTAACATAGTAAGCATATTGAGCTAGTTCCTAAGTCCTTCAAGCCCTTAACATATGTCATGGTCAAACTTTTAACAAGTGTTCATTAGGGCTAAAAAAACAAACATACAAGCATGTGAACTTGAACTAACATCATGTATAAATTCATAATAATACATTATACAATATGTATGGCCGAAACTTACCCTAGCCTCAATTAGGTCATTAAACAACATATTGCATGGGAACTTTGTCTTTCTACTTATCATATTTCATGTAGAGTGACATAAGCATATTTAATTTTTGTTCTAGGGTCACTAGGGCATCTATCCCTTCATGGATGAAACATACAATGGTCCATTTAGGTCATGGAAAAATTATACAAGCATGTGACACAATCAACACATTATCATATTTTCATAAGAAGCACTTTTAACACATTTGGTTTCATTTCTAAGGCCTCTAGGTCTTTTAAACCCTACTTGGCCGAAACTCAACAGTATATAAACTTGCTTCAAATGGCCTAAAAGCATAAGAAATCATACAAGTTTCATAGCATGTATAAAGACAAGCATAATAAACATACATGTGAATTGTGTCTTAGGCTTCCTAGGTTTCTTTCTTTTATTTTTCCTCATGGCCGAAACCTACCAATCTTTAAACTAGGTTTTAAGTGGCCTAAAGCATGGAAAACCTAAGTAAGTTTCATGGCAAAAATTACTAAGAACATCATATACAAAGTTGGTTCATAAACAAGCTAGGACCCTTGTGATCTTACATGTCATATATCATGTAACTAATTTTCTATACTCCAATTAAACATGAGAGCATTAAACAACTTTCATATCATAATATCACAGAGGTCTTGAGCATATTAGAATTTTGTTCAAGATTTTCTAAACTATCCATCTTATCATGGCCGAAAATCTAAAATAAGAGTTCATGAATTTCTAGCAATGTTCAACATGCAATTCTTTAAGAGAACTCTATATTCTATCATACAAACATGGTTACTTAAATTTAAAGGTCTTCCTAACCCTAAGCCCTTTTCTTGGCTGAAACATATAAATGGATTTCTTTTGGTTCCAAGTAACTTTCAAGCAAGAAAACCAATAAAAGACCCTTAGTAGTTCATGGAGGGAATCTTGTACTAGTTTGGTTACACAATGTTTTCCCTAACCTCCTTAAAATATTTTTGGCCGAAATTCTAGGGTTAGGCACTCCTCTGATCAAGCATCAATTAGGTATAAAAACATGAAGAAAATCCTTCCTACATAGCATAGAAAAAATATCATGAAATAAGGACTTGTTTAAACCTTCCTAGATTTGAAAACCCTTTCTTTAGCCGAATTTTCTTAAATTCTTTCCTAGGTTTTCTAATCCTCATAAAATCCAAAAATCACATAAAAAGCCTTGTACCACAGGTGAGGGGAAGCTTACATCCTTTTCGCTTGTGGATCTAAGGTATGGTGATGGAAGAAGTAGCCTCTTCTTCTAGTTCCTTTCCCTTGATTCCCTTGCTAAGTCCTCCTTGTATCTTAGGCTTTCTTAGGGGAAAAACCTTGGCTTTGGGGCCGAAGATGGAGGAGAGGGGACTGATGGTTTCGGTGAGGGAGAGGAAGAATGAGAGAAAATGAGAGAAAAATAAACTTCTCTTTTCTTGCTCCCTTTTATGTTAAGGGGGAAGAGGTAGCAAAATTGATTTTTGCTTTCCTTCTCCCTTAGCCCTTTTTTTTATATTTCCTATTTATTTTATTTATTCATTTATTCTTACCATTCATGATGAAATAAGGGGGATTGAATCCTCTTAATTCCCTCTTTAAATTTTCGGCAAAAGCAAAGAGGAAGAGGGAGAGAAAGGGAGGAAGGCAAGTTGCCTTTCTCTTGCTCTTTTCTTGTCTTCTTTTGGCTAGCTTTTACTCTCACCCTTATCATGAATTTCCCTCCTTTGCTATCAACATCTTCTCTCTATCCCAATTGGTTTCTACTAATTAATTCTATGAATAATATAAGAGGTTCAAGGTTCAATCCTTGACCTTCACTTCTTTTTATTTCATTTTATTTCTTTTTGCTTCAACTCACTTCCTATTATTTTTCTAAGGCAAAATTCCACATTCATATATTTATCTTACAAGCTTAGTGGGTATTACAGTTCCCTCTCTCATTTCCTCCTCGAACTTTAAAATAGCTCCGGGTACTTTTGTTTCATATCGTCCTAGCGTTCCCAGGTGGCTTCCTCAAATCGTTGATCCCGCCACAAGACCTTTACTAAGGGTATTTCTTTGTTCCTTAACCTCTTGATTTCTCGGTCCAGAATCTGGATGGGTTTACTTTCGTAACTCAGGTCTTCCTGCACCTGTACCGACTGAGGCTCAATCACTTGATCTGTGCTGGGAGTACATTTCTTGAGCATCGATACATGAAACACATTGTGAATGGCTGCTATGTCTGAAGGTAGTTCCAGTCTGTATGCGACTTGGCCCACTCTTTCTAAAATCCGGTACGGTCCTACATATCTTGGGCTTAACTTGCTCCTCTTTCCAAACCTCATTATCCCTTTCATGGGAGATACTTTAAGGAATACCAAGTCTCCAATGTTGAATTCTAGCGGCCTGCGCCGTTTATCGGCATAATTCTTCTGCCGACTCTGAGCAGTTTCTATTCGTTGGCGGATCTTCTGTATTGCTCGGGTGGTGTCATCGATAAGCTCCGTTCGGAATCCCATCTCCTTCTTTTCACCGCTCTCATACCAGCATATAGGGGATCTACACTTCCTCCCATAAAGAGCTTCGTAAGGTGTCATTCCAATAGTAGCTTGGTAGCTATTATTGTAGGCGAATTCTGCCAGGTATAAATATCGGCACCAGCTCCCCTTGAAGTCCAGGGCACAAGATCTTAACATATCCTCCAATATTTGATTTACTCTTTCAGTCTGCCCATCAGTCTGTGGGTGGAAGACTGTACTAAACAACAACTTCGTGCTGAGGGCCTTCTGAACGCACTCCCAAAAGTGCGAGACAAAACGTCCATCTCTATCATAAATAATGGTCTTAGGGATACCATGTAATCTGACGATTTCCTTAACATATAGCTGAGCTAGTTGTTCAGTTGAATAAGTCATCTTGATCGCCAAAAAGTGTGCAGACTTCGTCAATCTATCCACGATCACCCATATAGCATCATATCCGTTTGTCGTCCTGGGTAGACCTGAAATGAAATCCATGGAGATTTCTTCCCATTTCCATTCTGGAATTTGGACAGGTTGTAATAATCCGCCAGGTCTCTGGTGTTCAGCTTTTACCCTTTGGCATGTCAGACAAGTACTGACGTACTGAGCCACTTCTCTTTTCATACCGGACCACCAAAATTTCTTTTTCAGGTCCTGGTACATCTTAGTGGAACCCTGGTGCATTGCATAAGGCGTTGTATGGGCTTCTTCCAGTATCTTCTTTCGCAACTCTGGATCCTCTGGAATACATAATCGATCCCTGAGGTATAATATTCCATCGTCTGCGATACGGAACCCGTCATTCTTTCCTTCTGCGGTCTCTTGTTTAATTCTTTGAAGGTTCGGGTCTCTGGTTTGCTTCTCTAACATGTTCTCGAATAACGTTGGTGTTATGGTGAGGGTAGAGAGTCGTCCGGACATGGTTTCAACTAATGGATACGAAACATGTTTCAGTTTCTCGATGGATTCCCTCATCAGTTTGCTTTCAGCATTGAATAAAAATTCTACCATACTGACTGAAATTAGATAGCTGACCTGTGACAACAGTAGAGGCGTTCACCACGTCATCCTGAGCGAGAGAGTAGACTCTGGCATTGGTCAGAGGGGCCTCCAATCTTCCTTGGTTGATTGAAGTCCCTTCTATGGCATCTTGCATCTAGTGGAGCTGTGCGGGGGCACTCTGCTCGGAAGTTCTGCGAAGGTGGTGCCTGAGGTGAGTAGGGCAATCTCTTATCAAATGACCTTCCTTTCCATAGTTGTAGCACTTTCGTGCTCGAGACATACTCGACGGCATCTTCCCACTGGCGGGTACTTGGTCTTCTTATTGGCGGGACCACCTTTTGGTTTATTCCAACTTCCCCCAGCCTTTCCGGTGTATTGGTATTGTGCCGATTTTTGTCCTCCGTGCTTGGTTCTTGCCCTTGTTCATTGCTCGTGATAGTGCTCGTAATCGAGCGCTCGCTACTAACCCTATGCGTCTATTAACTCGCCGTCGTGAGCTATCTCGGTCGGAGCATCTTTAACATTAACCGAACCCTTTCTTTTTCGGACGCACCAGCCTTCGCAGCTTCGGGCGGTAGGCTGAACCTCTTGATACTTCATAGCGTGGATCACCTTGGATCACTCGGAACTCGACGTCAGTGCTTGTTGGTCACTTGCATATGGAAAAATTCCTCTAAATTCTGTCTCAAAATCATCCATTGCATTTGGTTTATTTGTCTTTTGCCTTTATCCCCACATCCGGGCATCTCCGAGACGACGAGCAACGCATGACCTTCTGTTCTGCCAATCCAATAATTCCATTATGTTCTCCACGGTTTTGAGCCGCTTGCACATGCTCCATGGTTCCCGGTTTCGAGAATGCTTAGCCTTTGCCCCGAATTAGATAGGCCTCTTGTCGGACCATCGGAGTGATGCTGGGAACTTGAACTGGTTGAGGTGTATGGGTAGGTGGTATATTGGGTATAGACGTAATTTCGATATGTTGGTATACGGTGGCCGTTATTGACCTCACCACACACACATCAAGCCTCCGACCTGCCGCTCCAAGTAAGAATGCTTATGTTTAATTTTCTTGTTATATGTTTATGTTTGATTTTCTTGTCATATGCTTATGCTTAATTTTCATGATTATATGACTTATGCTTTATTTTCTTTCTTGTTATATTGCCTATGCTTTATTTTCGTTACTACATTGCTTATGCTTTATTTCCTTATGTTACATTGTTTGTCATTGTATTCCTTATTTTTCCTTATGTTGTTTATGCTTTAGTTTCATGTTTTACTTGCTTATGTTTGATGCTTTATTCTATGCTTTTAGTTATAAATTAGATTAGGATTACATATTGGTAGGTTAGGAATAATACCAGAACAAATAGATAGAAACAAAACAGTAAGTTAGATTGGCTAAAAACGATAACCACTTACACTAGTCTATTTGTCCTTATTTAGATAAACATGGTTAGGACACGAAATGCCTGAACCGGAGGGACAGTGACTCCACCAAACCTGACGCAGGTAGTCGCAGACCTCCAACATCAGATCGCTGAGCAACAACAGCTGTAACGTCCGCCCTCCCTGCTAACCCTAAGGGACGGGTCTACGATACTCTACGTACATATTACAGCGGAAGACTTAAAATCATTTTTCTTGGTTTAATAAAATCCGAACTACACTAATATGGTTTCCATAACATGATAACAAGATAAATAAAAGCATAACATCAAGTCAACCATATGGTACTACAATTTACTAAACCAAAGTGAAATTCTTAAAAGTTCTTAAAGCAGGTTCTTATTTGGTTGCCTAGCCACCGCCACACACATCTCCTTGCCTCTCCTGCTGCTCCTTTAGCTCATCCAGTTTTTTCCTTTATCTGTGGAACAAGGAAAGTAAGGTATGAGCACTCATGGCTCAGTAAGTTCCTTTCCTACTCACTAAAACCGAAAATCATCACATGATCAAAGAATATCTTAACATAACATAATCTCAACTAGTCATGGCATAACATATCATACTCTTTAAGCATATCATGCAACATAACAACATCATGACTAGTCATGGCATATCATCTCTTAAAGCATAGCATGGAACATAACATAATCATATCTAATCATGGCATATCCTAGTATCATTTTAAGGTAGCATAGCATATCAAGTTCTTAAATCATAGCATGAAACATAACATAATCATATCTAATCATGGCATGTCATATTATCATCATAAGATCACATAACATATCAAGCTCTTAAAGCATAGCATGAAACATAACATATTCATATTCAATCATGGCATATCATAAATCATAGCATCATCACAACATGATCATAAATTATATGCAATATGATTTTGAAAACATGTATCCGAAAAACATGTGTATGTCTCAGGATCTTTTAAAACCATTTCTTTTTCTTACATATATACTTGAACATAATCTCAACATAAAGGGGCCTGGCTTAGTACCACATACATACATAATGCGCGCATCCTAAGTAGATCCAAGGTAGCTAGTCTTGAACCTACTAGGAAACTAGGCCGTTTCACTAGGGGCCGTGAGGAGCCCACCCTTTAGTCAGGGGGCATGCCCACCCTTTTACAAGCCATTCAAAGTAAAATACATGTCATACTTATACATATCATACATCATACAAGCATGTATCACTTAGGCATACATCATATAAAGTATGCATCGTAGGCATACATCTTAAAAGTAGGCATACATCATATAAAGTATGCATCACTTAGTCACATCATGTCATAAAAGTATGCATCACTTAGGCATACATATAGCATGCATCACTTAGGCATACATCATATTAACATGCATATCATAAAAGCATACATATTTTAAGCACATAGCATATCATCAAAGTATGCATATTTCCCACACATCATAAAAGCATGAATATTTTAAGCACATAATCACTTCATCAAAGCATGCATATTTCTATCCACATGGCATATCACAAAAGCATGCATATTTTAAGCACATAGCATATCATCCAAGCATGCATATTTCTATCTACATAACATATCATAAAAGCATGCATATTTTAAGCACATAACATATCATCAAAGCATGCATATTTCTAAGCACATATCATATCATGGAAAGTAGAAATCACAAGCATACATGTTTAAGCATAAGAGTGTATCATGTAATTATACTATCATAAGAAACATGGTAACATAGTTAGCTTGGGTTCTAAGCTTCCTAATCTCTTGGGTTCTTATCATGGCCGAACCCCCTTAGATCTCAATTTAGGTAAAAACAACCTCCAAGCATGTGGAACCTAAATTATCATCACATCAATTTCATAGGAAGCATTATAAGCATGATTAACTTGGTTTCTAAGTTCTCCAAGTCCCTAACCTTCATGTGGCCGAACCCTATCAGGTGTGAAACAAGGTCCCAAATGTCATGAAAGCATGGAAACCTTAAACCACATTTATAGCATTTTTTCCAAGTAACATAGTAAGCATATTGAGCTAGTTCCTAAGTCCTTCAAGCCCTTAACATATGTCATGGTCAAACTTTTAACAAGTGTTCATTAGGGCTAAAAACAAACATACAAGCATGTGAACTTGAACTAACATCATGTATAAATTCATAACAAGACATTATACAATATGTATGGACGAAACTTACCCTAGCCTCAATTAGGTCATTAAACAACATATAGCATAGGAACTTTGTCTTTCTACTTATGATATTTCATGTAGAGTGACATAAGCATATTTAATTTTTGTTCTAGGGTTTCTAGGGCATCTATCCCTTCATGGACGAAACATACAATGGTCCATTTAGGTCATGGAAAAATTGTACAAGCATGTGACACAATCAACACATTATCATATTTCCATAAGAAGCATTTTTAACACCTTTGGTTACATTTCCAAGGCCTCTAGGTCTTTTAAACTGTACTTGGCCGAAACTCAACAGTATATAAACTTGCTTCAAATAGCCTAAAAGCATAAGAAATCATACAAGTTTCATAGCATGTATAAAGACAAGCATAATAAACATACATGTGAATTGTATCTTTGGCTTCCTAGGTTTCTTTCCCTTTTCCTTTTATTTTTCCTCATGGCCGAAACCTACCAATCTCTAAACTAGGTTTTAAGTGGCCTAAAGCATGGAAAACCTAAGTAAGTTTCATGGCAAAAATTACTAAGAACATCATATACAAAGTTGGTTTATAAACAAGCTAGGACCTTTGTGATCTTACATGTCATATATCATGTAACTAATTTTCTATACTCCAATTAAACATGAGAGCATTAAATAACTTTCATATCATAATATCACAGAGGTCTTGAGCATATTAGAATTTTGTTTAAGCTTTTCTAAACTATCCATCTAATCATGGCCGAAAATCTAAAATAAGAGTTCATGAATTTCTAGCAATGTTCAACATGCAATTCTTTAAGAGAACTCTATATTCTATCATACAAACATGGTTACTTAAATTTAAAGGTCTTCCTAACCCTAGAATTTAGGCCAAAAATATTTTAAGGAGGTTAGGGAAAATATTGTGTAACCAAACTAGTACAAGATTTCCCTCCATGAACTACTAAGGATCTTTTATTGGTTTTCTTGCTTAAAAGTTACTTGGAACCAAATAAAATCCACTTATATGTTTCGGCCAAGAAAAGGGCATATCATCTCTTAAAGCATAGCATGGAACATAACATAATCATATCTAATCATGGCATATCCTAGTATCATTTTAAGGTAGCATAGCATATCAAGTTCTTAAAGCATAGCATGGAACATAACATAATCATATCTAATCATGGCATGTGATATTATCATCATAAGATCACATAACATATCAAGCTCTTAAAGCATAGCATGAAACATAACATATTCATATTCAATCATGGCATATCATAAATCATAGCATCATCACAACATGATCATAAATTATATGCAATATGATTTTGAAAACATGTATCCGAAAAACATGTGTATGTCTCATGAAATTTTAAAACCATTTCTTCTTCTTACATATATACTTGAACATAATCTCAACATAAAGGGGCCCGGCTTAGTACCACATACATACATAATGCGCGCATCCTAAGTAGATCCAAGATAGCTAGTCTTGAACCTACTAGGAAACTAGGCCCGTAGCTCGACCTAGGGGCACGTAAGGAGCCCACCCTTTACTAGGCCGACCTAGGGGCGCATAAGGAGCCCACCCTTTTGGTACAAGCCATTCAAAGTAAAATACATGTCATACTTATACATATCATACATCATACAAGCATGCATCACTTAGGCATACATCATATAAAAGTATGCATCACTTAGGCATATATCATGTCATAAAAGTATGCATCACTTAGGGATACATTATATAAAAGTATGCATCACTTAAGCATACATCATATCATAAAAGTATGCATCACTTAGGCATACATCATGTCATAAAAAGTATGCATCACTTAGGCATACATCATATTAACATGCATATCATAAAAGCATACATATTTTAAGCACATAGCATATCATCAAAGTATGCATATTTCCTTCCACATAGCATATCATAAAAGCATGCATATTTTAAGCACATAATCACTTCATCAAAGCATGCATATTTCTATCCACATGGCATATCACAAAAGCATGCATATTTTAAGCACATAGCATATCATCCAAGCATGCATATTTCTATCTACATAACATATCATAAAAGCATGCATATTTTAAGCACATAACATATCATTAAAGCATGCATATTTCTAAGCACATATCATATCATGGAAAGTAGAAATCACAAGCATACATGTTTAAGCATAAGGGTGTATCATGTAATTATACTATCATAAGAAACATGGTAACATAGTTAGCTTGGGTTCTAAGCTTCCTAATCTCTTGGGTTCTTATCATGGCCGAACCCCCTTAGATCTCAATTTAGGTAAAACAACCTCCAAGCATGTGGAACCTAAATTATCATTACATAAATTTCATAGGAAGCATTATAAGTATGATTTACTTGGTTTCTAAGTTCTCCAAGTCCCTAAACTTCATGTGGCCGAACCCTATCAGGTGTGAAACAAGGTCCCAAATGTCATGAAAGCATGGAAACCTTAAACCACATTTATATCATTTTTTTCCAAGTAACATAGTAAGCATATTGAGCTAGTTCCTAAGTCCTTCAAGCCCTTAACATATGTCATGGTCAAACTTTTAACAAGTGTTCATTAGGGCTAAAAACAAATATACAATCATGTGAACTTGAACTAACATCATGTATAAATTCATAACAAGACATTATACAATATGTATGGCCGAAACTTACCCTAGCTTCAATTAGGTCATTAAACAACATATAGCATAGGAACTTTGTCTTTCTAGTTATCATATTTCATGTAGAGTGACATAAGCATATTTAATTTTTGTTCTAGGGTTTCTAGGGCATCTATCCCTTCATGGCCGAAACATACAATGGTCCATTTAGGTCATGGAAAAATTGTACAAGCATGTGACACAATCAACACATTATCATATTTCCATAAGAAGCATTTTTAACACCTTTGGTTTCATTTCTAAGGCCTCTAGGTCTTTTAAACCCTACTTGGCCGAAACTCAACAGTATATAAACTTGCTTCAAATAGCCTAAAAGCATAAGAAGTCATACAAGTTTCATAGCATGTATAAAGACAAGCATAATAAACATACATGTGAATTGTGTCTTAGGCTTCCTAGGTTTCTTTCCCTTTTCCTTTTATTTTTCCTCATGGCCGAAACCTACCAATCTCTAAAATAGGTTTTAAGTGGCCTAAAGCATGGAAAACCTAAGTAAGTTTTTGTTGGAGCAATCTAGTGACCCTAGGTTTTGATGTTTGGGCAAAGGTTTAAGTTAGTTTTATTGTTGTATTTGATATGCATTGTGAGTGTGCAGGATACAGGTACAACAAGGAAGTCCAAGTGTGATCTTGGCAAAGGAGGAAAGTCCAAGGATGAGTCTTGGCGGTGTAAGTCCAAGCATGTAGTCTTGGCAACGTAAGTCCAAGTATAACTTGGCAATGGATGAAGTCCCGGAGGCGCGACCTCTTGGCAAAGGAAGACCCGACAACAATGACAAGGCCGATGGAAGCTCCAGAAGGCAAGACGTGAAGGATGGGGAGGCATCCGAGGGACGCAAGGCTGATGGAGGAGGCTAGAAGGCTAGGTCTAGGTTGGTCGGGCATGGGCACGGTTGAGAGATTGTACTCGGAGTAAAATATAACAATTAGGGTTTCTTATCAGCGTCTTTGTGAGCGTTATCAGAGCGTCGTCGATCAATGTTCGCGGTGACGGGTTGTCGAAGTCGAGCATTGGCGGTCACGTATGTGTCAGTAGTTGGGTGTAGCGGTGATAGGATTTCCTGCCGTGCATGTTTTAGGTCGCCGAGTGCGGGTAGTTTTCAACCGGGCTATAAAACCAAAGCTTGGGAGCTTGGTTTGAGTTGACGAAATTAGACTTGGTTAAGGTCTAATTAGTAGTCTATAAGTGCTCAAGAGTTTTCCTTGTGTCCAAGAGGTCTTGGTGAGTTTGTGGTGAGTTTCTCCACCCACAGGAGTTTGAGCTAATGAGGTCTTCGGAGTAATCCACGTGAGGATAGGATCGTCCACCTTACGGACACGAGTAAGTAGAGCTTTATCTCCAACCACGTAAATGATCGTGTAGCTTGGTTTGCATTCTTTCTTGTCTTGTATTTTGTTTAGCTTGTTTATTTTTGTATTATTCCGCTGCGCAAGCTAACAACGTAGGAAGCGAACTAGCGGCCACCAGATCCTCCAACAAGTGGTATCAGAGCGAGGTCGCTCTTCTACGGACTAACCGCCAAGAGAGCAAGAAGCTAGAGGAAGAAGAAGATGGAGTCCGAAGGACCGCTCGGATGGGATATCCGAATTCCACCTCCGTATGACAAAGAAGACTTCAATTATTGGAGGAAGCGGTTGGAGACATGGTTCCAAATGGATTGGAATCAATGGGTTGTCTTGAGTGACCCATTTGAAGCTCCTACGGACAAGAAGGGTAAATGCCTCCGACCTCGGCATTGGACCGAAGAGCAACGAGAGCAATCGGAGGCGGACAAGGAGGTAACGAGAATTTTGCATAATTTACTACCTTCTAATATCATTGTGAGTGTAGGTGAATGCACAAGTGCATGTGATCTTTGGAAAAAGATCATTGCCTATCATGAAGACCCGTCACAATTCCAAGGAGTAGAGGAGTCCAATGAGAAGGGTTCATTGGTCCAAGAAGAGAATGACCAATCCGATGTTGACATAAGGTCAACATCCGAGGAGGAGAAGGAAGATGAGGAGGTATCATCCACATCTTCAAGGGAGGAAGAAGTGGAATCGTCGACATCTTCAAGTGAAGAGGAAGAAGAGCAATCCAAGGAAGAGGAGATCTTGGAAGCTCAACCCTCCACCTCAACTACCAAGAAGAGCACAAAGGACCACATCAAATGCTTTGAGTGTGGTAAGATGGGGCACTATAAGAGTAGGTGTCCTTCACTCAAGAAGGTAAAGGAGGTAAACCCTAAACTCACTAAAGTTAATTTAGAAACTAATGTGAGTTGTAGGAAGAAGGAGGAGAAGAAGCACATTAGGTGCTTTACATGTGGTGAGTGGGGTCACTACCACACAAAGTGCCCAAGGAGAGGAGAGCTCAAGAAATTGGTGCACTTGAAGAAGTGGGAGAAGAAGAGAGCTTCAAGGGTAAGGGAGGTAAACCCTAACTTGAATGATAGTTCAAATTTAAATCATTATAATGCTATTTATCATGAAAATAGAATGCATGATAAATCTAAGGATAAATATATCCCTCCTCATGCTAGATTTATCACACCTAAGGCTAGGAAGGTAAATAATAATTTAGGCAATAACTCTAAGGATTATAGATATATGCCTAGATATAGAAATACTCATAGGGGTCAAGAAAATTCCAAGTCTATGGATTCAATGATGGAAAACCAAGTCTTGAGGTCAAGACTTGATAATTTAGAAAGAACCCTAGCAAGAATGGAAAATATTCTTAGGGGTCAAAATGAGCATAACCTAGGAAAAACTAGACAAGAGCCATCCAATGGCTATATAGGTTTGGGATACAAACCTAAAGCCAAGAAGGATGTGACTTCCTTTCATAGGGTTCCATATAGTTATGGGACCAACCCTAGGTTTAGTGGTCAAGCTAAAAGTACAAGGGAAGTTGTCCCTAAGTGTACTTTTGCAAAGACCAATGTGACTAAGACTTCTAAGAAGTCTAATAATGTCACAAAGAAGGTCACAAGGGAGGTCATCCCTAGAGTTGACTTAGTAAAGGTGACTAAGGCTCCAAAAAGGTTAAACAAAGTCACAAATAAGGTTACAAGGGGAGTTAGCCCTAGAAGTGACATAGTGGAAGTGACCAAGGTTTCTAAGAAGCCTAAAAAGGTCCTTAGGAAGGTATCTATGGAAGTCATCCCTAGTGAGTACCTAGAGCATCCAAGGAGCACCAATAGGTTTTGGGTTCCTAGGAGCATATTCTCTACACCCTAGATAGGTTAGAGAGTGTCAACTCCAATTGGAAAGGTAGTTAACCCAACCTTTGTAAAGTTGACACTTGAGAGCATTTTCAAGGTTATTGTTAACCTTTGAAAAAGAAAAAGGTTATTGGGTTACTCTTTGAAAGAGTAATATATGTGTCAAAATTTGAAGAGTTAAATATAATTTAAATTGACACACTAGAGAGAAGCAAAAGTAATGCCAAATTTGGAATTCGACATTTTCTTATGGAATTAAGGGAAATGCAAACCTTAATTCAAATTATCACTCTTGGAAAGAGTAACATGTGCCAAATCTTAAGGAATTATGTTTGAATTAAATTGGCACAATATGGAAAAATATAAGAAATACCAAATTGGGGGTTTGGTATCTTCTTAGGGTAATTAAAGGAAAATCTAGGTCCTAATGTAAGATATTTACTCTTTGGAAGAGTAAAATGTGTCAAACTTTGAGGTTTTGAACTTAATTTAAATTGACACATTTAGAAAAGGATAAGAAATGCCAAGTTGGAGTTTTGACATTTTCTTAGAAGGTTAAAGGTGAATCTAAGTTTTAATTTGATTTCATTTACTCTTGGAAAGAGTAAAATATGCCATACTTTGAGGAATTTGTTTAACTTAAAATGGCACAAATTTAGAAAGAAATTAAAGAAATGTCAAGTTGGAGTTTGACATTTTCTTGATAAAATTAGGCAATCTAGGGTTAAATTTTGAGTTAGCTAGGGTTAAGAATACTTAGATAGGTAATCTAGGTAAATTTTATTTATGCTAACTTGCCATGATTGTTTGCCCATCATATGTCATGACATCATATTTACATTCACATTTTATTATGAAAAATACAAAAATACCATGTCATGTCATACATACATCATGTAGCTATAACATGCTTTGCTTTTGAAAATTGCTTATTTTGATGTATGTCATTAATCATCATGCAGTATGTCAATTTCCTTGTGATTAAGGACAAAAGGCATTTATTATGTATGGAAGTGTTCCAACAAGAGGGATCATATCAAGTGACATCCTAGATGGATGATCATGATTTTTATAATGCCTAGATAGAGATGCATGATCCCTTAGTTTAGGGCAAGACCAAATATACATCTCACAAAGAACTATAAGGTGACTTGTATGTGTTTTAATACACGTTAGATACAAGTGAGATGTTAAGATGGTGAACAAAACTCAAGATGTTGATCTAGTGCATCTTGTTGAGTTTTAGGTTTATCAAAACACATAGTTATGTGTCTTCCAATCATTGGGAAAGCTAATGTACAAGTCATGTGCATTGAGCCCAAAGAACTTGGTTGGATATTGGTTTTGAAAATGATTTCAAAATACTTTTGAAAAACCTTGGTGAAGACTATCTTTTGATAGTAATCATCATTGGAAAGTTAGACACAAACTAGGAGAAAACATTGAAATTTTCAAGAGTTTTCAAATTTATGTCAATCTTTGAAAATAGGAAGTATTTTCATAGAAAACTATTTTTCCTTGATAAAGTATACTCTAAATAATGTCTACATGAGTTTTCATGATGAAAACAAGTATGGTTTGGTTAAGAAAAACCAAAGTGAAGTTTCGGTTGAGGTTAGTTTCATTATTGAATTTTTAACCTCAAAACTTCAAGTTTTGGTTTTCCTAATTATTTAGGAACCCCAAGTCATTGTTGGTGCAATGATAGAAGTTTAACCATGTTTTTAGGGGGATTTACTCCTTTAAAACATAAAAATCTTTTCCAAGACCAAAAGGACGTCAAATGTTAAGGTATCACATGACATTGGTATGGGAGGTGTTGCCAAGGACAAGGGAGAGTCATCCAAGGCCAATAAGAAGGAATATGCTAGGGTAGCATATAATTATAGCAAGGATGAGGTGTCCAAGATTAAGGACAAGAAGAAATTAATCAAAGACAAGGTGTCTAAGGTTAAGAAGGTGAGTTTAGTAGGCCAAGTGTCACCCGAGGTGCATCGAAGTGACCTAGCTATAGTAGATGAGTCACCAAGGGAGGTGACTAAGGTTAAGATTCCTAAGGTTAGGAAGAGCCTTTGGGACCCATGGTAGATGGGTTATCAAATGTGCCAAGTGGTTAGGAGACGGACTTAAGTCTCTAACATAGTGGGTTGGCACAATTGAGTTGAGTTTCATGCATAGAAATAAGAATTGGGTTCATATTGCATGAAAATTAGTTTTTGATATATAGATGCCATATAAACTAATGCTAGTGATGCATTATGGTTTAGTTTGGGCAAATACATCAAGAGGAAGCCAAAACTAGGACTTTAGGTCAAGGTTCAATAGAACTTTTTAGCTAGTTTTGTGTTTTGTGTCAATCTTGGGATTGGTGATAGATATATTTTTATATATATTTTTCCCAAGTAGATATTGATATAATAGACCTCTCCACAAAATTTGGGGATTTTTGGAGGTCTGTGGAATTTCTGGCGCATTTCTGAAGTTGACCAGAAAAGGCTGATTTTTTCATGAATAGTGTACCAGTCGACTGGTAACACTGTTCACGAGCACAGAATGTCTCTATAAGCTCGTTTTCATGGGGGCAGTCGACTGGTACTTCTTGCAGTCGACTGATACGGTCTAAAATTGTTTTTCAGCACTAGAAAATGACTAAAAGAGAGGTGAACATGTATGTAATCTTATGGGAAATTAATACATGATGTCTATGGTCATTAGAGGTCAAAGAGTCCGATAATTGGGATATTGTTGGAGCTCTTTTTGATGTATGGCAAAGGGGGAGAAATTTAGGTTTAAGTGGGAAACCTACATACCTTTGCAAGAAATCCTAACTCAAGGGGGAGCTTAGGTGAAGGGGGAGAAGTTTACCTCTGCAATAAATCCTAACTCAAGGGGGAGCTTAGGTGAAGGGGAGCCTAGGATTAGGTTCCATGATTTATGCATGTGTAGATTGCATGTTTATTTGCATTATTATTGATATATTATTTCCCTAACTTAAACGGTTTGCCAAACATCAAAAAGGGGGAGATTGTTGGAGCAATCTAGTGACCCTAGGTTTTGATGTTTGGGCAAAGGTTTAAGTTAGTTTTATTGTTGTATTTGATATGCATTGTGAGTGTCAGGTACAACAAGGAAGTCAGTGTGATCTTGGCAAAGGAGGAAAGTCCAAGGATGAGTCTTGGCGGTGTAAGTCCAGCATGTAGTCTTGGCGCGTAAGTCCAAGTGTAACTGCAATGGATGAAGTCCCGAGGCGCGACCTCTTGGCAAGGAAGACCAGACAACAATGACAAGGCCGATGGAAGCTCAGGCAAGACGTGAAAGATGGGGAGGCATCAGGTCGATGGAGGAGGCTAGAAGGCTAGGTCTAGGTTGGTCGGGCAGAGACGAGTTTTGAGAGATTGTACTCGGAGTAAAATATAACAATTAGGGTTTCTGTGGCAGCAAGGCAAGCGTAGGCCATGCAGGCGTTGCTTGTGCGAGCGATCGCATGTTTTATCAACCGTGGCGGACCGGCGATCGGTGATAGAATGTATGTGTGAAATCGGCCGGGGTTATCGATCGCAGGCGGATCACGCAGAGATCGTTTTGCGTCGGTTGAGTTTTCAACCTGGGCTATAAAACAAAGCTTGGGAGCTTGGTTTGAGTTGACGAAATTAGACTTGGTTAAGGTCTAATTAGTAGTCTACAAGTGCTCAAGAGTTTTCCTTGTGTCCAAGAGGTCTTGGTGAGTTTGTGGTGAGGTTTCTCCACCCACAAGGAGTTTGAGCTAGCCGGAGGTCTTCCGGGGAGTAATCCACCGACGGATAGGGATCGTCCACCTTACGGACACGCCGTGGAGTAGGAGCTTTATCTCTGAACCACGTAAATGATCGTGTAGCTTGGTTTGCATTCTTTCTTGTCTTGTATTTTGTTTAGCTTGTTTATTTTTGTATTATTCCGCTGCGCAAGCTAACAACGTAGGAAGCGAACGATTTGGGTGAGCCGCTATTCACCCCCCTCTAGCGGACGTCAAGGTCCTAACAGTTTTATGGCAAAAATTACTAAGGACATCATATACAAAGTTGGTTCATAAACAAGCTAGGACCCTTGTGATCTTACATGTCATATATCATGTAACTAATTTTCTATACTCCAATTAAACATGAGAGCATTAAATAACTTTCATATCATAATATCACAGAGGTCTTGAGCATATTAGAATTTTTTTTAAGCTTTTCTAAACTATCCATCTTATCATGGCCGAAAATCTAAAATAAGAGTTCATGAATTTCTAGCAATGTTCAACATGCAATTCTTTAAGAGAACTCTATATTCTATCATACAAACATGGTTACTTAAATTTAAAGGTCTTCCTAACCCTTAGCCCTTTTCTTGGCCGAAACATATAAGTGGATTTCTTTTGGTTCCAAGTAACTTTTAAGCAAGAAAACCAATAAAAGATCCTTAGTAGTTCATGGAGGGAATCTTGTACTAGTTTGGTTACACAATATTTTCCCTAACCTCCTTAAAATATTTTTTTGGCCTAAATTCTAGACTTAGGTACTCCTCTGATCAAGCATCATTTAGGTATAAAAACATGAAGAAAATCCTTCCTACATAGCATAGAAAAATATCATGAAATAAGGACTTGTTTAAACCTTCCTAGATTTGAAAACCCTTTCTTTGGCCAAATTTTTCTTAAATTCTTTCCTAGGTTTTCTAATCCTTATAAAATCCAAAAATCACGTAAAAAGCCTTGTACCACAGGTGAGGGTTAGCTTACATCCTTTTCGCTTGTGGATCTAAGGTATGGTGATGGAAGAAGTAGCCTCTTCTTCTAGTTCCTTTCCCTTGATTCCCTTGCTTAGTCCTCCTTGTATCTTAGGCTTTCTAGGAGAAAACCTTGGCTTTTGGGCTGAAGGTGGAGGAGAGGGTGTTGGTGTTCTCGGTGAGGGAGAGGGAGGATGAGAAAATGAGAGAAAAATAAACTTCTCTTTTCTTGCTCCCTTTTATGTTAAGGGGGAAAAGGTAGCAAAATTGATTTTTGCTTTCCTTCTCCCTTAACCCATTTTCTATTTTTCTTTCATTTATTTTATTTTCTAATTTATTCTCACCATTCATGATGAAATAAGGGGGAATGAATAATTCCTCTTTAAATTTCGGCAAAAAAGGAAAAAGGGAGAGAAAGGGAAAGCAAGTTGCCTTTCTCTTGCTCCTTTCTTGTTTTCTTTTGGCTAGCTTTTACTCTTACCTTTATCATGAGTTTCCCTCCTTTGCTATCAACATTTTCTCTCTATCCCAATTGGTTTCTACTAATTAATTCTATGAAATATAATAAGAGGTTCAAGGTTCAATCCTTGACTTCCTCTTCTTTTATTTCATTTTATTTCTTGCTTCAACTCACTTCTTATTATTTTCTAAGGCAAAATCCCATATTCATATGTTTATCTTAAAAGCTTAGTGTCTGGATTCTGTAGTACATTTCGAGTTCTCCGTTACTGTAATGATGAATGTGGTTTAAATTGTTCCATCAACTTTCGCCGAGAGTTTGCCGTTTTACCCGTTGAGACCATCTTGCGGGTCAGCCAACGGCGTTGCCTCACATTTACTAACTTCATGTCTTGGCTGGTCTGGTGTGAGTAGACTCACGATGCTCAGTATCAGGCAGACCCACGAAGTAAATGTTCACTGGGCCCGCGAAGTCTCGCTAAGCGTCGTCTGTTCACATGTATTCATCATGGTTGTCCTCAAGTTGTCCAACACATCTTGCCACGTCTGAGAGTCTCATACAGCCGCTATACATACATATCGCCATGCCAGGTTGTCCGGAAGAGAATCGCGACCTCCGGTGGTCCTGCGAGAAACCCTCATCGCATCGTTCACTGTTCATGTGAGATACCCGGACTTGAATTTTAATAATCTAGTCATAAAACTAAAACATCAGTCGTCGGTAGGTTGTGCGATTTACTTGGACGTTATTTCGATCAACATTCACTTAAGAATACGATAGGAATAACAACACCGAAACCGAGCGTGTTAACCGATATGACATGTTCTACAATATTAAATATTCCGCCGCGAGCACAATACATACGTCCAACAGAGTAAATTAGACCAATCGCACAAACGCAGCATGTTACATCAGAATGACCGTATTCAATTCGATCCATAAATACTAGAGGCTTTCGCTACTCCGACTCGAAGGTCGACCGAACGGGCACAAGTCATGCGGTGATGATTTCATATAAATGGTTCACCTCGACTTGATGTAGATAACCGCACTATCTTTGACCCATTGATTGATCCACGATCAGATGATCGACCCTCGA
Source organism: Zingiber officinale (assembly GCF_018446385.1). Classification (NCBI taxonomy): domain Eukaryota; kingdom Viridiplantae; phylum Streptophyta; class Magnoliopsida; order Zingiberales; family Zingiberaceae; genus Zingiber; species Zingiber officinale. Next base: position 66,956,324 of record NC_056006.1, on the reverse strand, counting down.
GTAGCCGAGGTGAGTGGGTACCGCCTGACGTTACCCGGTTTTAGCTGGTAGTCATCAGCAGCGGACTGGTTCCTCCTCTGACACTCCCCACTAGTGAATCAATCATGGATCTCAGCTGACAGGATAAGTCTCCTCCGACTAGTGATCCTGGTTCCTTTAATTCGATCGTTCAGTCAATTCTACCAACGATAGTCTAGGTTCCTTGTCTAAAAATTTGAGATTACGAAATCCGTCACCTATCGACCGTAGTTCATCAAATACTTTAATGGATAGTACATCTACTCACACCCTCCTTCTCGGTCGGGTGCCAACCACGTAAACCATATCAAACCGTTCGTACTTTAAAGATCCTCCGCTTTCTTTGGTTCGTACATTTCATTTCGATCGGGATTAAATTAAGCGCTTTTCAAGTTACTTGTAAAAATCCCATGCGCCCATATTATGTCATAATCCGCACTCAAAGTACTATCAAATTAGCAATGTTCTCAGATCGATCTTGTTTGCGAATGATCTTGTTTTGCGCTCTCGATGATCGCTTGGATACACATCGGATCCGATGGCATCTCTCCGGATCGGTAAGGTAAGGTTATTGAGAATGTGTCCTCTAGAGTTGGGCATCATGCGTCCTCCCAACCATGTTTATCTAAATAATGACAAATAGACTAGTGTAAGTGGTTATCGTTTTTAGCCAATCTAACGTACTGTTTTGTTTCTATCTATTTGTTCTGGTATTATTCCTAACCTACCGATATGTAATCCTAATCTAAATTATAACTAAAAGCATAGAATAAAGCATCAAACATAAACATGCAAAACATGAAACTAAAGCATAAACAACATAAGGAAAAATAAGGAATAGAGTGACAAACAATATAACATAAGGAAATAAAGCATAAGCAATATAGCAAAGAAAATAAAGCATAGGCAATATAACAAGGAAGAGAAATAAAGCATAAGTCATATAACAAGAACTTTAAGCGTAAGCAATATAAGAAATTCAAAGAATAAATCAAGCAAATAATATAACACAAGAAAATAAGACTTAATTTATTGTCATCTATTAAAGCACAAAGGATGTTAGATAAAGGATGTATGGGGTTTCTAGCGCACGTGGTTGATACCAATCAAGTCAAAGACCCGAAGCTAGAGGATGTCAGGATAGTATGCAACTATCCAAAAGTATTTCCTGATGAACTACCAGGGTTGGCCCCTGACAGAGAGATAGAATTCGGAATCGAATTGATTTCTGGTACTCAGCCGATTTCAAAAGCACCTTATCGTATGGCTCCGGCTGAATTAAAGGAACTTCAGGAACAGTTATCCGAACAGTAATAGCAATACTTGCGCACGTAGCAACAATAGAGATGAAATAGTGAGTGTGATCGAAATGAATGAATGAGTTGATTCTCGGCTTGGTCACCGAGTCCTTTTTATAGGCACAGTTCAGTCGACTGATCCATGTTCCATAGATTGAACCTTCCGGTCGACTAATCCCGTCTACTGAACCCCATGTCATTCCTTCTTTTCTCTGATTTGACCCTTTGGATCTTGTAAATCATGTTATTTTGTCGATTGATCCCGCTAATCCATCGACGAAATTTAGAATTTCCTTTCCGCCGTTGATTCGATATGATGTATGTCGTTATCATATTTAGATCGATCGACTGAACCAAGTTATCTGTCGATTGATAAGGAATGTAATACTGCGAGTTTTGGCTTGACTGGGTAATATTCCTAGGACATGTCATCTCATCTCAGGATGGATTTAGTGGGATCCAAGTAAAATCAAATGTCGCAAATAATGGAACCGGCAAACTCAAAGGTCGAGTTCTCTGGATGCGGTCACAAATCTGTCGTAGAGAATTTCTCCAAAATCGAAGTTCTATAGCCTCACCAAAAAATACAAAGGATGATGGGTTACGGAAGCTTGACAGGATGTCATTTATGAGAGTTTCATGAATTAAAAAGAGGAGACGACTATAGTGCTAGGTGCGATTCTTCCGGCTTCGAAACCATTCGAGGCCGATATGCATTCCAGTGAGCCGCTCTCATTCATGCAAGATGGAAAAGTGCCCCAAAGACAACTTAAGAACATTATATCCAGAAGAGTCGAACTAAATGCGGTGTCTTCTCTCAAATATATGGAACATTATTTATATGGAGCTAGGACTCGATTAAGATTTATCTGACAGACCGTACGTCTCATATATTTCGGCTGAGCAATAGACCTAAATATGACAACGACCGCGCCGAAGAGTTAGAAGATTACGAGTTCGTTTATCACCAGTGGGCGAACAAAGAGTGCAGAGATGCTGGCCGAGTTATGTGATGTAACTATTTTAAAGTTTGAGGATGAACTTTTTATAAGGTAGGGAGAATTGTAACACCCACTAAGCTTTAAGATAAACATATGAATATAGGATTTTGCCTTAGAAAATAATAAGAAGTAAGTTGAAGAAATAAAATCAAAAATAGAATAAGAAGAGGTGAGGTGAAGGATTGAACCTTGAACCTCTTATATTATATTCCATAAAATTAATTAGTAGAAACCAATTGGGATAGAGAGAAGATATTGATAGCAAAGGAGGAAACTCATGATAAAGATAGGAGTAAAGATCTAAGAAGAGAAAGCAAGAAAAGAGCAAGAGAAAGGCAACTTGCTTTCCTCCCTTCCTCTCTCTTTTCCCTCTCTTGCCGTGACCTTAAATGAAGAATTAAGGGGATTCATTCCCCCTTATTTCATCATGAATGGTGGGAATAAATTAGAAAATAAAATAAATGAAAGAAAAATAGAAAATGGGTTAAGGGAGAAGGAAAGCAAAAATCAATTTTGCTACCTCTTCCCCCTTAACATAAAAGGGAGTTTCTCATTCTCTCCTCTCCCTCACCGAAACCTCAGTCCCCTCTCCTCCACCTTCAGCCCCAAAGCCAAGGTTTTCTCCTAGAAAGCCTAAGATACAAGGAGGACTAAGCAAGGGAATCAAGGGAAAGGAACTAGAAGAAGAGGCTACTTCTTTCATCACCATACCTTAGATCCACAAGCGAAAAGGATGTAAGCTTCCCCTCACCTGTGGTACAAGGCTTTTTATGTGATTTTCGGATTTTATAAGGATTAGAAAACCTAGGAAAGAATTTAAGAAAAATTCGGCCAAAGAAAGGGTTTTCAAATCTAGGAAGGTTTAAACAAGTCCTTATTTCATGATATTTTTCTATGCTATGTAGGAAGGATTTTCTTCATGTTTTTATACCTAAATGATGCTTGATCAGAGGAGTACCTAACCCTAGAATTTAGGCCAAAAATATTTTAAGGAGGTTAGGGAAAATATTGTGTAACCAAACTAGTACAAGATTCCCTCCATGAACTACTAAGGATCTTTTATTGGTTTTCTTGCTTAAAAGTTACTTGGAACCAAAAGAAATCCACTTATATGTTTCGGCCAAGAAAAGGGCTTAGGGTTAGGAAGACCTTTAAATTTAAGTAACCATGTTTGTATGATAGAATATAGAGTTCTCTTGAAGAATTTCATGTTGAACATTGCTAGAAATTCATGAACTCTTATTTTAGATTTTCGGCCATGATAAGATGGATAGTTTAGAAAAGCTTAAACAAAATTCTAATATGCTCAAGACCTCTGTGATATTATGATATGAAAGTTATTTAATGCTCTCATGTTTAATTGGAGTATAGAAAATTAGTTACATGATATATGACATGTAAGATCACAAGGGTCCTAGCTTGTTTATGAACCAACTTTGTATATGATGTCCTTAGTAATTTTTGCCATAAAACTTACTTAGGTTTTCCATGCTTTAGGCCACTTAAAACCTAGTTTAGAGATTGGTAGGTTTCAAGAAAAAAAGGGAAAGAAACCTAGGAAGCCTAAGACACAATTCACATGTATGTTTATTATGCTTGTCTTTATCCATGCTATGAAACTTGTATGAATTCTTATGCGTTTAGGCTATTTGAAGCGAGTTTATAAGCTGATGAGTCTCGGCCCAGTAGGGTTTAGAGGACCTAGAGGCCTTAGAAATGAAACCAAATGTGTTAAAAATGCTTCTTATGGAAATATGATAATGTGTTGTTTGTGTCACATGCTTGTATAATCTTTCCATGACCTAAATGGACCATTGTATGTTTCGGCCATGCAGGGACAGATGCCCTAGAAACCCTACAACAAAAATTAAATATGCTTATGTCACTTTACATGGAATATGATAAGTAGAAAGACAAAGTTCCCATGCTATTTGTTGTTTAATGACCTAATTGAGGCTAGGGTAAGTTTCGGCCATACATATTGTATAATGTCTTGTTATGAATTTATACATGATGTTAGTTCAAGTTCACATGATTGTATATTTGTTTTTAGCCCTAATGAACACTTGTTAAAAGTTTGACCATGACATATGTTAAGGGCTTGAAGGACTTAGGAACTAGCTCAATATGCTTACTATGTTACTTGGAAAAAATGCTATAAATGTGGTTTAAGGTTTCCATGCTTTCATGACATTTGGGACCTTGTTTCACACCTGATAGGGTTTGGCCACATGAAGTTTAGGGACTTGGAGAACTTAGAAACCAAGTAAATCATACTTATAATGCTTCCTATGAAATTTATGTAATGATAATTTAGGTTCCACATGCTTGGAGGTTGTTTTTACCTAAATTGAGATCTAAGGGGGTTCGGCCATGATAAGAACCCAAGAGATTTACCTAAATTGAGATCTAAGGGGGTTCGGCCATGATAAGAACCCAAGAGATTAGGAAGCTTAGAAACATGTATGCTTGTGATTTCTACTTTCCATGATATGATATGTGCTTAGAAATATGCATGCTTTGATGATATGTTATGTGCTTAAAATATGCATGCTTTTATGATATGTTATGTAGATAGAAATATGCATGCTTGGATGATATGCTATGTGCTTAAAATATGCATGCTTTTGTGATATGCCATGTGGATAGAAATATGCATGCTTTGATGAAGTGATTATGTGCTTAAAATATGCATGCTTTTATGATATGCTATGTGGAAGGAAATATGCATACTTTGATGATATGCTATGTGCTTAAAATATGTATGCTTTTATGATATGCATGTTAATATGATGTATGCCTAAGTGATGCATACTTTTATGACATGATGTATGCATACCTTTATATGATGATGGCCTATGTGATGCACACTTTATGATACGACATGATGCTAAGCCTAAGGCGATTATATGTGACGACGTACGTGCATACTTTTTAGTATGATGATGCCTGCGCCCAGTGCACGATGGGATACGAGTATGATGACTGAGGCATATCGCGCTTTGGCCAGAAGGAGCACGTGTTGATGCAGTATATTATGAGGGCCCGGTACGTGATACAATGGCGAGGTTCCTACTACGTGCTAGGCCCAATGCCCGGTGGGCATGCCCCTCAAACTAGTCGATGACGTTGGATCCTGAGTCATCAAGAAGCTTCTTGGATCGCGTCATCTATAACATGTAGCGGCTGCCGCGCCCCAAATAAGCAAAGACCGCCACCAGCCCGTGTTTCACAATTTGTTAGTATCGAGCCATCCGAACCTATATAAGAGCCTGAAATATTATGATCATGTTGTAGAATTACAGGCGATGATATGAATATGATATGATATGATTATGTCAGCTGATATGCTATAAGCTCGATTAATTGTATGACACCTTATGAAATTGATTAGATCAGATGATTATAATGCCATGCGAGTGGCCATGCTGCTTTACCGAATATGCTTGCAAAATGACAGATGACCATGTCAGGATACCCCACATCATGGTGCTTGTTAGCTAGGACATGCCGGGCGATGTTATGAGTCTAGTTACTGGCGTGATATCTGTGCTAGTAGCCTACGCTATTAGGCTGTATTTTCAATGCCACTCATCGTAGGCCAGATTTTTCGAATGAAAGATAAGGGCGGTTTAAAGCAACAAGAACCGCAGTTCAACCTGCTTTAGGTTTATATGAGTATATGGTGGTTGCTTGGCTGGTGGTACTAGATGCTTATCTTCGTGTTTATCATAGCTGATAACTTTTGCTAAAGGACAAGATGCTCAGTGAGTGCTACTTTCACTCGCTGCATGCACGTGCTCAAATTATCAGGAGCCACGGCTAAAGTGCGCTGCCATAACCAAATAAGGCACACCTGGTAGCAGAACCACTCCACTAGTAGAATTGTAGTACCATATGCATTGACATTATGCAATGGATATAAACATCTATATGCTATATACTCTTGTTAATCATTGTTATGGATTATAAAACATGAGATAAATAAAACAACCAAGGTACACAATACAATTGTATTTAACCAAAGGTTAAGTATCAATTTTAAAAGGGGTTAGCGAGTGTGTTCTTATTTGCGTTGTTTATTCAAGTTGGTACTAACACACCTAGGTACAGTACCCCAACCCTGCGGGGCAGGGAGACTTTAGCTTGCGTCATGATACTCGGTAGAACTTATTGTATGAACACTGAAGCATGGTTATAACAATAAGGCATCTATTTACATTTTAACGACATCTAGCCCATTATATCTCTTACGATTTCTGGTAGGGGTTCGTGAATTAACTGCTGGGGTCACTCTGTTGAGCCATATCACTCATGTGCTACTTTTGGCCTACCTGCATGCCGTGTGCGATGTGGCTGTTATATTAAACTCACAGTGGTCAAGTTCGCACACGCCAATCCAGAGAGAATCAACATCATCACGAAACACTCAATATCATACATGGTCCAACGTAACGCGTCATAAGCTTATATAATTCCTTGCTGTCAATGGCTATGTATCATGCAGCCTCTAATTTCATCTAGTATCTCCTATCATTATCACTGGCTTATAGTTTACATCACTATTCTAGCCTACACTCATCTAAGGCGTACAAATTGCTATTTAAGCCTATCTTGCCAAGAAGGTGAGCGTATCATACAACGTGGCGTTAATCCAATCGATAGCTCATATCATGTTTAGCGTGAGGCTCAGGCTGGGCACGCGTGCTAGTGTCTCATAACTCTGATCGATAAAAAAAACATTATGATTTCAGCAATACATGTGTACCAAACTTAATGTAACATCAAGGAAAACTTTCTTTCTGGCTTGAGTGTGTGAGCGTCGTGCGCGTGTGTGTGGCGTAGACTTCCGTTCATCTTAATGATGGATCGCTGGCACGATATTCACCTTGCCACACCTTCCAGTAGCGACTATTTCGTCAAGGCCAGGGTATCGATACTGATCGATAGCCAGACGTTCGTATGGGTGGGGACATCGCGGTAAACCACGGGCATGTCGGCCAGTACTTGTCGTACATATATCTCATGGTCATGTACACCCGGCAAACATCTGGCATGACTCAGCACTTTCTCATGCAAGGCGCATATGTCATGGCGGCTCGCATGCATATAGGCATCGCGTCCAAGCCAAGGCAAGTAAAGCAAAGCATCGTATTCTATATTCTGTCGTATTCTAGCAATTGTAGCATAAGCGCAAATATCATTCTAAATATATCATCATATTCGTCAAGCCTCATAAAACATATTCGTAAGCTAGTCATGTCATGCACAACATCATCTAAATGGGAACCCCTTGTTTGGTGTGATCAACAGTTAAGCATTAAGTGTCTGCTTGTTTAACCTGTGTCTCTAAGTGAGGGCTTAGCTTAGAGCTTAGGTTGGCAGAGTGGCTGGGGCTTGGAGCTGCCTTATCTTGCGCGAGGTCAGGGGCCACTGGAGGCGGCAAAGACCGTGCCGTGAGTGAAGGAAGTGCTGGGCACGGCAGGTACGGAGCAGGGAAAGATTGCTCCGGGAGGCAAGGCAGGGAGCCTAGGTCACGGGGTGAGACGAAGCGCGAAGGACGAAGTTTGAGATGGGGCAATTTCGTTTGAAGCTTGTTGGTCTGTACTGGAAGATCTGCATGGCAATTAACACGGGCAATTGCAAGCACGATGGGACGCCGGACCCGGGAGCGGGTTGGGTGAGCCTATCCGGGATCGGAAGAATCACCTGCAAGCGGGCCGGAAGAGAAAGACCGGAGAGGGCGGAAGAGCTGAACAGGCAGATGGGCTGAGCAGCCCGGACCAAGTCAACCAGGGGTTGACTTTTCGGGCGATTGAAGTTGACCGCGTCCGGCGCGCGAGCCCGCCCGAACCTAAGGTTGACGAAACGATTACGGGTTGAGATAAGTTTATCCCCTAGAGCGCCGGAACCTTCGGTAGCGCTGACCAAACTATAAATATAGCCTTGGTCAGAAGCTTTAACAATCACGATCATTCTATTTCCAAACACTTGTGTGCTTTAGTTGTAGTTAAGCTTCTATTGTAAGAGGCTTCTCCGCCTGAAGGAGTTTTTGAGCTTAATCTTCCTTGGATTAACAACCACATCGGTTGTAACCAAGTAAACATCTGGTGCCTCGTCTTTTCTTTTATGCTTTTATTTATCGGCTTAATTCATTTTACAAGTGTTAGCTTAATCGTTCGAGGAAGGGTTTTCTATTTTTAATTGACAGGTTATTTACCAAACCCCTCTAGCCGGCCCAATGGTCCTACACTAAGCACATAACATATCATCAAAGCATGCATATTTCTAAACACATATCATATCATAAAAAAGTATAAATCACAAGCATACATATTTAAGCATAAGGGTGTATCATGTGATTATACTATCATAAGAAACATGGTAACATAGTTAACTTGGGTTCTAAGCTTCCTAATCCCTTGGGTTCTTATCATGGACGAACCCCCTTAGATCTCAATTTAGGTAGAAATAACCTCCAAGCATGTGGAACCTAAATTATCATTACATCAATTTCATATGAAGCATTATAAGCATGATTTACATGGTTTCTAAGTTCTCCAAGTCCCTAAACTTCATGTGGCCGAACCCTATCAGGTGTGAAACAAGGTCTCAAATGTCATGAAAGCATGGAACCTTAAACCACATTTATAGCATTTTTTTTCCAAGTAACATAGTAAGCATATTGAGCTAGTTCCTAAGTCCTTCAAGCCCTTAACATATGTCATGGTCAAACTTTTAACAAGTGTTCATTAGGGCTAAAAAAACAAACATACAAGCATGTGAACTTGAACTAACATCATGTATAAATTCATAATAAGACATTATACAATATGTATGGCCGAAACTTACCCTAGCCTCAATTAGGTCATTAAACAACATATTGCATGGGAACTTTGTCTTTCTACTTATCATATTTCATGTAGAGTGACATAAGCATATTTAATTTTTGTTCTAGGGTCACTAGGGCATCTATCCCTTCATGGACGAAACATACAATGGTCCATTTAGGTCATGGAAATATTATACAAGCATGTGACACAATCAACACATTATCATATTTTCATAAGAAGCACTTTTAACACATTTGGTTTCATTTCTAAGGCCTCTAGGTCTTTTAAACCCTACTTGGCCGAAACTCAACAGTATATAAACTTGCTTCAAATGGCCTAAAAGCATAAGAAATCATACAATTTTCATAGCATGTATAAAGACAAGCATAATAAACATACATGTGAATTGTGTCTTAGGCTTCCTAGTTTTCATTCCCTTTTTCTTTTATTTTTCCTCATGGCCGAAACCTACCAATCTTTAAACTAGGTTTTAAGTGGCCTAAAGCATGGAAAACCTAAGTAAGTTTCATGGCAAAAATTACTAAGAACATCATATACAAAGTTGGTTCATAAACAAGCTAGGACCCTTGTGATCTTACATGTCATATATCATGTAACTAATTTTCTATACTCCAATTAAACATGAGAGCATTAAACAACTTTCATATCATAATATCACAGAGGTCTTGAGCATATTAGAATTTTGTTCAAGCTTTTCTAAACTATCCATCTTATCATGGCCGAAAATCTAAAATAAGAGTTCATGAATTTCTAGCAATGTTCAACATGCAATTCTTTAAGAGAACTCTATATTCTATCATACAAACATGGTTAGTTAAATTTAAAGGTGTTCCTAACCCTAAGCCCTTTTCTTGGCCAAAACATATAAATGGATTTCTTTTGGTTCCAAGTAACTTTCAAGCAAGAAAACCAATAAAAGACCCCTTAGTAGTTCATGGAGGGAATCTTGTAGTTTGGTTACACAATGTTTTCCCTAACCTCCTTAAAATATTTTTGGCCAAAATTCTAGGGTTAGGCACTCCTCTGATCAAGCATCAATTAGGTATAAAAACATGAAGAAAATCCTTCCTACATAGCATAGAAAACATATCATGAAATAAAGACTTGTTTAAACCTTCCTAGATTTGAAAACCCATTCTTTAGCCGAATTTTCTTAAATTCTTTCCTAGGTTTTCTAATCCTCATAAAATCCGAAAATCACATAAAAATCCTTGTACCACAGGTGAGGGGAAGCTTACATCCTTTTCGCTTGTGGATCTAAGGTATGGTGATGGAAGAAGTAGCCTCTTCTTCTAGTTCCTTTCCCTTGATTCCCTTGCTAAGTCCTCCTTGTATCTTAGGCTTTCTTAGGGGAAAAACCTTGGCTTTGGGGCCGAAGATGGAGGAGAGGGGACTGATGGTTTCGGTGAGGGAGAGGAAGAATGAGAGAAAATGAGAGAAAAATAAACTTCTCTTTTCTTGCTCCCTTTTATGTTAAGGGGGAAGAGGTAGCAAAATTGATTTTTGCTTTCCTTCTCCCTTAGCCCTTTTTTTTCTATTTCCTATTTATTTTATTTATTCATTTATTCTTACCATTCATGATGAAATAAGGGGGATTGAATCCTCTTAATTCCCTCTTTAAATTTTCAACAAAAGCAAAGAGGAAGAGGGAGAGAAAGGGAGGAAGGCAAGTTGCCTTTCTCTTGATCTTTTCTTGTCTTCTTTTGGCTAGCTTTTACTCTCACCCTTATCATGAATTTCCCTCCTTTGCTATCAACATCTTCTCTCTATCCCAATTGGTTTCTACTAATTAATTCTATGATTAATATAAGAGGTTCAAGGTTCAATCCTTGACCTTCACTTCTTTTTATTTCATTTTATTTCTTTTTGCTTCAACTCACTTCCTATTATTTTTCTAAGGCAAAATCCCACATTCATATATTTATCTTACAAGCTTAGTGGGTATTACATGGAAGAAGCTGAAGAACTCCTCCTGGTCTCTGGTGCTCTGCTTTGACTCTCTGGCATGTCAAGCAGGTACTGACATATTTAGCAACGTCTCTTTTGAGTCCTGACCACCAAAACCTCTGTTTCACATCTTGGTACATCTTGGAAGAACCAGGATGCATGGAGTATGGTGTGATGTGAGCTTATTCTAAGATCTTCTTCCTCAGTTCTTCATCATTGGGCACGCAAATGCAACTCCCCTGATAAAGAATCCCACTGCATGTTACTCGAAACTCTGATTTGTCTTCTTTCTGTAACGTATCTGGATCTTCACTTTGCTTTCTTTGTATCTCCTCAAGCAATGTAGACTCTAAGGTCAATGGAGAGTTGTCCTTCAATAATTTCAAGTCCAAAATCGACAACTCCTTCTGCGTGGCGGGACTAATGATGACAAAGACATCGGGGATGGATTTTCCTGCATCGTGTACACCACTGTTAGCTTTATGCGGGTGGTAGAGGATTTCAGGTCGTAATCTTTGACCAACTCAACCACACGCATTGTCTCATGTTTAAGTCCTTATGAGTGAAGAAGTAGTTAAGTGATCTGTGAAGATTCTACACCGAACTCCATACAAATAATGTCACGAGTTTAAGTGCAAAAACCACAGCTGCAAGATCATCAGTAGGGTAGTTCTTCTCATAATCTTTGAGTTGTGGAAGCATAAGCTATGACTTTTCCTTCTTGCATGCGGCTCCTAAGCCCATCTTGGAAGCATCATAGATGTCGAAACTCTTGTCACTCTGTGGAACAGTGAGAGCACTGATCAATCTCTTCTTTAGCTCTTAGAAACTCCGCTCACATTTATCGACCATTCAAATCTCTTGTTCTTTACGGTGAGGGTGTCAGTGGAGAGGCTATCTGGAAAAGTCCTCCACGAATTTCTGTAGTACCAGCTAAACCAAGGAAGCTTGATCTCTCGGACGTTCTTGGGTCTACTCCTTCATTTGTTGACCGCTTCCACTTTGGATCCACTTGAATACCTTTTCGAAATAATGTGACCTAAGCATAATAAGAACCTGCAACTTTGAGAATTTAGCATAAAAGCTTTTCTTTGAAGGGTCAGTAGTACTATCCTCAAGTCGCGTGTCATGCTCCTCGGGGTCCTTGAATAGACGGAATGTCGTCGATGAATCACGATGACAAATTTGTCAAGATATTCTCCGAACACCTGTTCATTAAGTCCATGAAGACCGCAGGTGCATTAGTCACTCCAAAAGGCATGATTACAAACTCGTAGTGCTTGTATCTCGTACGCCGTTCCGGGTATATCTCTTTCTTTCACCTTCAGCTGATGGTACCCGAGCGTAGGTCTATCTTTGAGAACACTATTGCTCCTCTTCTGATCAAATAAGTCATCGATCACGGGAAGGGGTACTTGCTACTTTGCTCACTGCTCTAAAATCTATGCACATTAGCATGGATCCATCTTTCTTCTTAACGAACAACTCTGGAGCTCCCGGGTGAATGACTAGGGGCGAATGAAGCCTTTGTCAAGTAACTCTTGTAGTTGTTCTTGTAACTTCTTCACTTGGACATGCGATCTGAGCTTTTGAAATGGACCGGTTCCACCAATTCAATCTCAAATCCACTCATTTATTGGGAGGTAGTCCGATCTGGAATACCTCGGGATATTCCTGCACCACAGAACCCCCTCTTTCTTACCTTTCTTACTCTACGCACTTACCTAGGGCGGGGCAGACTCTTTCGTCTTGTCTTCTATCTTGGCTGGCTTGAACTCTATAAACTCCTATAGTGCTTGTTGGTGATAGAACTCTTCAGAACTCTAGCCAAAATTGCCTTGACTCATCGATCGGCTACTCTCTTGGTCTTTATCCTCTCCCACCACTTACGAGCATCTCCAGAGGCGCACTTGACCTTCTCAACCGGCGGTCAAGAAGCTCCATAGTGCTCTCTAGTGTTTTAAACCAAGCCGGGCATCCAGGGCTCGATCATGACTGAGGCTCTCCGTCCTTCACCTACTGTATAAGATAAGCTTCGTGCCGTGACGGCCTCTGGTAGTGGCGGTGGAGTCTCACCACCTGAGCCTCTGTAGAGTGATAGGGAGGAGGGAGGAACTCGTCGGTTTGCCATCAGATTGGCAATCACTTGCTGCTGTTCTACTACTTGTCTCTGGAGTTAGGCAACAACTTCAGAAAGATTGGGCTCAGTTGATCTAAGCTCTTCGTTCTCCTGATCTTGGTTCTCAGTACGAATGGTACGAGGACATCCTTTTTCTTAACATCTAATTATGCAAAGAAAAAGACTTGGTATCCTCTCTCTAACCCTTCTAATCATACATCAAGATGAATAAAGAAAAGGGAAACTAAATCTTCTATCTTACTTTAGTACTAAAAAAAAAACAAGTACTCTATACTGCAGTTAATAATAAGGAAAGCAGAATAAAGAAAGGATTTAAATACTTTCTTACTTGGAGACGGGGAGGATGATGCTGATGTGTGTGTGATGCTGGAGAATGGAACACTGCTCTGATACCAACTGTAACGACCCACCTTCTTCACTACTACTACTACTCTAAAGGTGGATGATACTTAACTACTAACTCTACTTAATCGGTATGATTAAAAACCACATGAAAACCCTACCGAAAAATTCGGCAGAGTCTCTCCTGTACCGGTGACCTTAAACTGATATACAAACACTATATACGCAGCCATAGGCGGCTGGAACTTATTTCAAACAACCACGCAATTTATATATAACAAAAAGAAGCAAAATACCAAAGGAAACCAACTCTAACAAAACACGACAAAATAATCCAAAAAGTAACATGTACAAGTTCTAAATACTTTAAACAATTAAACCAAAACACTCTTAATAAATTCTTGACAACTTCTTAGATCACTCCATAGTCCAAACATCACACGCCCATCAAGCCTCCCCTTGTCACCTCCTTCATATCGTTTTGGCTTTTCCTTTATCTACAGTAGGAGGAAATGCAAACTATAAGCATAAAGCTTAGTGAGCACTATCTAACTCACAAAAACTCGATATGCATGTATATAAATAAAAACATGCTAAAACTGAATGCTAACATGTAAAGCTACTCATGCTCATACATAGCAAAGGAATCATACTAACTGAAATACTAAACATGTATAGCTAATCATGCTCATAAACCAATAAAGGAATCATACTAACTGAAATACTAAACATGTATAGCTAATCATGTTCATAAACCAATAAAGGAATCATACTAACTGAAATATTGCATGCTAGAAATAAGAAGAACTAAACTTACTGATTCTAAACATATGTGAAGCTTGTTTCACTTGTTTAATACTCATACTTTTATACTTCAAAATAATAATAAACTTCTTTCTTGGGCCCAGGCTTAGTACCAATGCGCGCTCCCTAATAGGGATTGTGGTAGCTAGTCACAAATCCTATGAGGGTAAAGACCATGGTCTTACCAGGGCCAAGACCTTGGAATTGGTCACCAAGATTTGTTTAACGACAACCTTGGAAGTCGGGTACTAGCCTCTTTAAAGTAAAATACTTATTATCTTTTATTACTTCTTTTTTTTTTTTAATGTCTTGACATTTAAACAAGCACCTTGTGTGCCAAAATTCTTAAAGTCTTGACTTTGGGAATCTAGTTAAGGTCTTGACCTTTTTCTTTCTTTTCTTTACTCATGCTTCTCATAATCCTTTATTAGAGCTTACTAGAACACTGTAAGTTGATCTAACAAGTAGAGAATTGCAACTAACTGAGCATGCTATACAAAATAAAGCAAAGCCAATCAACTACAAGATAAACTTAATAACTGTTCATGTTAAACTAATCATGCTTAATTACTAGCAAATGAAAGTTAAAAGATCTGCTCATGTATATCTATATAAACTAAAATTTGCATATCATACAAGCTTAAACTAAATCTAAAACTTGTTGGAATTTTTAGGCACTTAATTGGTTTACAAAGTACAGATCTTAATCTTATCTGACTTGTGGTATACTTTGTAGACCTATACGTGGTTTACAAATCTGCACTTTGTAAATGGGTTTACAAATAAAACAACACACAGATTGTTATTACTTATTGCCCATCAGATTTTAAATATTCTGTATTGTATTTTGTTCCAAAAGTCTGCACTGTTTCATACTCCCTGCCCAGTACAAAACTTTAAAACTAAAGGCTAACTGAAAACCGAACAAACCCATCAAGGTAGCAAGGACGTCTAAATTGAAATCCTAACTAATAGGGGTTGTTCTTGCTAAAACAAGGCTGTGCACATTTGGCACGTATAACTGAGTGCCAAATAATTGCTTAACACATATTATCATGTACAGGTTAACACCAAAGGAAAGCAACATAATTTAGGAATTCACTTCTAAGGCAGTCTGGTTTGACAACTGGACCCATTATGGAAGCAACCCAAAATTTCCAATTATGCTTTATCAGATTGGTAAGGAAACAATTCAAGGTTTTAATTGCTTCATGAAAACCACAGCAGACAACCAAAAGGATACCAACGTGCTGCTAATAGGATAAATTGCTATCAACTTCATCTTGCTGTAAAATTAAAACAACCTTAAATAACACCTTCACAGCTTAGCCCTTATTGTAAAGCAACCCAAAATTTCCAATTATGCTTTATCAGATTGGTAAGGAAACAATTCAAGGTTTTAATTGCTTCATGAAAACCACAGCAGACAACCAAAAGGATACCAACGTGCTGCTAATAGGGCTGTTCTAAGCTCTAGTAAAGTTGTTCGTGGTTACAAAAATGCAAATAAAACTGATCATGCTTAATTATTAGCAAATGGAAAACCGAAATGCTCAATATAACAACCGACGAATCTAGGGTTGCTCTTGCTCGGCGAGAAAGCAAAGAAGAACAACGAAATCATGGAATTACTCCTACTGCAGGCGAGTAGCAACTCACCCCTTGTTCTTGCACTTACAACCGGAAAGGAGAGGAAGAAGGCTTCCAGGGTTCGGCCAGCTCAATCCTCCGGCGATTCCCTTGCGTCCCCGTGCCCTCCTCGACGAAGAACTCGTGAAGATGGATAGAGCTCCTCGGGTTGGACCTTGGCCGGCACCGGAAATCAAGCCCTAATGCTTGCTTCTTCGATTTTCCGCCGAGAGAGAAGATGTCGTCGCCTTGGTGTATTTTCCTCCCGAGCCGCCGCTGTCGCACGAGAGAGGTGAGGAATTTTGAGAGGTATTGTTTTGATTTTCCGAAAAAATCAAAACCTAATTCCTTTCTTATATTCGGGTTTAATCAAAACTATGCTATAAACCTAATTCTCTCCATATAAGGTTAACAAAATCGTGTAGCTCAGCTGATTGGGCCGGTTTTGCTTGGGTCAGTCCGACCCGAGGTCATGGGTTCGAACCTCGTCTTCAATAGTTTTTGTCAAAATTTCTTTCTTTTTGTAAACATACTAAACGACCTCCAAAAATTACGTAAAAATACTTGAAAAATTTCTAAAAATCTCTAGAATATTTTAAAAGCATTTTCAAATATTTTTATGGACATTTGGAACTCGAAATAGGGAAAATTGGGTCGTTACAAGTCCAATGTCTTGTCCAGGATTACTTTGATATATGCTAACTATGCCCTTGGCAAAACAGATTTCTGATCTCGTGCATAGCATATATTAGGCTTCCGACAGCCGAAGCATGAAGAACTGCCTTCATTTCCTCTATCTCCTTTGATGTCTACGGAGACATTTCTTTAGATAAAGTTACTCGAAGCTAAAAAGATAAGAAACCTTTCTTGGAGTTTTGCATGCTTAAAACGAGCAAGGATTTTTTCGATATATGAAGCTTGGGATAAGTAAAATATTCTTTTCTTGCGATCCCTTATTACTTTGATCCCAAGAATATATACATTCTCCCAAGTCCTTCATATCGAATTGTTTGGACAACCATACCCTTAGTTCTGACAACATTTTGATATTGTTTCTACCAAAATTGTTATCTACATATAATACAAGAAATACCATCACGTTTCCATCACACTTTTTGTATACACAAGACTTATCCGATTACTAAATAAATCCATAGGTCTGGATTATTTTGATAAACCGGATGTTCCAAGACCTTGAAGCTTTGCTTCAGTCCATAGACTGATTGAGCTTGCACACAAGATGTTCTTTACCCTTTGCAATGAACTCTTCTGGTTACTTTATATGGATGCTTTCTTCAAGACTTCCATTAAGGAATGCTGTCTTGACATCCACTTGCCAAATAGATAAAAGAATCCAGATAGACTTAAGTATGGCTACCAGAGAAAAAGTTTTCTTTTTCATCAAGCCTTGCTTTGAAAGTTTCCACCTTCCTCTCTATCCATCTTTTCCTATTGTAGACCTATTTTTACCCAATGGCTTTTACACCATCTGGTGATTCTACAAAGCTTCCAGATTTTATTAGAATACATATATTCTAATTCTGTATTCATTGCTCTTTGCCAAGATGCTGCATCTTTATCTTGGAGTGCTTCATCATATGTCCGGGATCAGACTCATGTTCATTTGGAATCAAGTCCAAAAACTCTCCCAAAACATGAATTTTTTTAGGTTTGCTGGACAACCCTCCCACTACGATGAGTCACTGTTTGTGTATCATTTATGATACGTGTTACAATTTCTTGTGATATTTCATCTTGTACAGTTGGTACTAGATTAGACATGTCCTTTATAATTTCTTTAAGAACAAATTTACTTATGGGCTTGTGGTTTATTACATAGTCCTTTTCTAAAAAATCGGTCATTGATTCTAACAATGACCTTCTGATTTTTAAGACTATAAACATACTTTCGTTTCTTTAGGATAACTCACAAACAAGTAAACTCCTGCCCAACTTATCAGTGTCTCTCATGTGCTAGACCACCCAAATCCGAATATGCTTCAGACTAGGCTTACGCCCATTCTGCTTACGCCCATTCTGCAATTCTATGGGAGTAGAGAGTTCTGACTTTAGAAGGTATTATGTTCACTTCTGTTTCTAGTGTATATCCTTAAAACGAATTTAGTAATCATCAATCTACTTATTTCCATAAGAGTCTTATACCTTCTTTCTACTACACCATTCTGTTGGGGTGTACTAGGTGCAGTTAGTTGGGATTGAGTCCCGACTTCTGATAAGTGACTCCTAAATTGTCCCAAGAGGTACTTGCCACTATGATCTTACCATAGTGACTTGATACTTTTACTTTAACATTTCTCCGCATCAGCCTTGTACTCTTTGAACTAATCAAAGCACTTAGTCTTGCGGCACATCAAGTAAATGTATTTGTATCTTGAATAGTTGTCTATAAAATAGACGAAATATTCGATACTACCTCTTGTCTGGATAGTCATAGGATCACACAAATTAGAATGAACCAATTCCAACATATCTTTGGCTCCATACCCCTTAGACTTAAAAGCTTCTTGGTTATCTTTCCTTCCAAGTAAGACTCACAGGTTGGAAAGATTTCCAATACTAATGAACCCAAAAGTTAATCAACTACCAATGAAACCTACTCAAGTTAATATAACCTAGCCTTAGATGTCAAAGATATAAATGGCTCATTTCCGAAGGTTGCTTTCTCTTATTAAAGTTAGAAGATGTGTTATAATTTCCATTTATTGCATCGTGGGAGTTATTGGATTATAAATTGTCAACCAACATACCAGAATAGATAACTTCTCTATTTTTCTTGATAACAGCTTTGTTATCAAAATAGACACACAATATCTATTCTATAATAGTTTTGTAAAGACCCACCTTCTGGGTACTGACTGTAAGGCCGGTCGCTACAATTATGCTAAACTATACTGTGCGGAAAATTGGCTAATCCAAAATTTTGCTAAACTATTATCTTTAAAATCTGATTTTAATATTCTAGGTGTACCTAGGAGTTGTACACATGCTAGGGGAGGTGTTTACAGCTAATAATAAACTTCGGATCGATCCACAGACCGATCTACTGATACTAGTACGGTAGGAACCTCCGGATCGTTCAACCGACCGATCCATAACTAGGCCGTACTGGACGGATGCTCATGCACGGCCGATCGGTGCAGCCCGTGATCCCGATCGGTCTGACATCATCGCTCGATCCGATCGGTGGCTTTGATCGATGGCTGGCCCGATCGGTGAGGCGCGGCCGATCGATCGTCAGCGTCGCATCGATCGATCCGATCGATCGTGAAAGCAACAAAAGTTTGATCGCGAGCGGATCGACCGATCGGGTCTACCAACTTCGACGCTCGATCGATCCACGGATCGATCGTCTACGAACAGTTGTTGTTCGCGAACCGGGTCCGATCGGTCTACCACCGATCAGGAGACTCGATCGATCGTCCCGGTCGAGGGTTCGATTCGGTGAAACTCTAATTTGATTTCGTGCCAAAATCAGAACACTCTGAACAAATGCTAATAACTATTCTATCATGCATTGGGCAACATTCAAGACATAATATAATGCATGTTCACTAGTTCATACCATTAACCATACTAGAATGCGAAGCATAAGGGAAAAGAGAACAAGACTTTAATAACTAGACTTGCTACAAGTTCTAATGCGTAGTAAAATAAAACTAGATCCCTAGGATCTTTATTCCAGTTCCTGCCACACACATCCCCAACTGCACTGACCTCCAGCCTCCACTGCTAGTCCATTTTCCTTTTACTTGTATCTGCAGTATAAGGAAAATAGTATCTGTAAACTAAAAAGCTTAGTAAGAAACCATCTACCTCACTAAATCATGCATACGATGCAAATATGCTTTTAAATCATGCTGTTTGAAAAACATACTGAATATGCAAGCATGGCATGGCATGGTATCATACAAAGCATGGCATAACATAAGCTGAACATAAAATAAAACTGATCATAACATGTCTAGAACTGTATATGAAGCTATCATATTTAACAACTGAAATAAACTGAGTTGATACAAAAGTGAGCTAAGCTGAAACTGAGCTAATACTGAATTCCATTATGTTTTAAAACTGATTTGGAAAACTATTATGTATAATAGATAAAAATACTAAACATCTTCAGGGGCCTGCAATCATGTTATGCTTGGCATGCCAGCATCCCTAACTAGACCGGGATTGCAAGTTCGAATCTAGTAGGGTTTACTAGGTTAGCTGAACCTAGGGACGACTATGGGAGTCCAACCCGATGGATATCTAATCCGACGATCTGACATTGAAAGGTAAAATCTTGAAATACTAATTAGCTGAATCTAGGTTATCTCAACCTAGAACTAAGTTGTCTGAAGGCTACTGTGGGAGCCCACCATTGGACATCTAGTCCCATAAAGCTGAAATAAAACTGATATGCTGGTTAAATGTTCTATGCATCCAACTAAATGCCAAGCATGTTATGAGCTAAACATTTTATCGAACACCTAGTGTGCTCCATCCTCCCTAATAGGGGACTACCTCTAGGCACCCGCGGCGTCTTGAACCTCTATCCGAAGAGGAAAAGCGCCGCCCATCCAGAGATACTCAACTAACCCCTAAATCTGCGAAGAGAATTAAATACACTCTAGATATCGATAAAAATCTACATATAATTAAATTATAAGCATGCAATCAAACGAGAGCTACTTATACTGCAGGTGAAGGGTTTCTTACATTGTGTGCTAGATTTCTTACAAATCTAATCGCTAGAAATTCCGGTGGAGGTGCCCCTTTCGAGAAACTTCTCGCGTCTATGCGTTCCTCTCGCGAAGGAGTGCGCCCTCGTGTCGAAATCGTCGCCGGAAAGTGTCCTTGGGGCCCTAGAGAAAGAACTCTAGGTCTTCCTTGGTGTGGCGCCGAAAGAAGGAGGAAGAAAAGGGAGAGGTGGCGTGAGAGGGTTTCGGTGGAGAAGGATGTGTCGAACCAAAATAAAATAAACCAAACCCTCTTTAAGTTTCCTATTTATAATAAGTGGGTATTTTGGCCCCACTCGATTATAATTATATTTGGTTCTCCTTTCTCTCAGCACGGCCCTGCTGGGTTCACCGGTTACTAAGGCTAACTAAAGGTTTAGCGGACCCGAGAGGTCCCGGGTTCGATTCCCGCTGAAGCATTTTTATTCTTCTAATTATTTTTGCTATTTCCGCTACTCGGAAAATTCCGGAAAAATATCTAAAAATTCCAGAAAAATCGTAGAATATTTATAATGCAAGTTTGAGAATTTTCGGGCGTTACAAGTTTAGAAACTGAAATCAGGTTCTTTCTAAACTTAGTACGTAAAGATAATTTCTAATAATCCATATTTTATTCCTATTAGAGAATAAACCTCTCCCACTGCAACAGCTGCTACTTTTGTAGTAGTGCCCATGTGGACGATGTTTCTATTTTCATTTAGTTGTCGGGTTTCCTGGAACCCTGCAATGAATTGCGAACATGATTAATGACATTTGTATCTACACTCCAGGTTCTGGTAGATAACACCACTAAACATGTTTCAACTAATGAATTAAATACACCTATATTGTTCTTAGTTCTAAGAAGATAGACTACCTTAATGTCCAAGTCTTATTTCCAATTATTACAATTGGGACTACTAAGTCTTTTCTATAGTATAACAACTAGGGAATTGACAAAAATTTTAAATCCTAAGAATCACAAAAATATTTGGGCAAGATCAATTCCTTAAAATCCCCATGAATTTTGTATGCCACGATAGTGTGGACGTATACAAAATCAAAGAAGAGATTTTATCCATTAATTTTATTATCTCGTCAACTTTACTTCATGACGAATAAAATTAATAGTTGATCTTTCTTTGATCAAATATTTGGTCAAAACTTTTGAATTTAAAATAACATTGATTCCTCAAACAATATTATTTAAAATTCACCAACACCTCAAACACCGTGAATTTTGCATGCCACGATAGTGTGAACGTATACAAAATTAAACATTTGTAAGAGGAGGGATTTACCCATTAATTATCTTGTCAATAAATCTTTATGACAAATAAAATTACCTCAAACATCGTGAATTTTGTATGCCACGATAGTATGGACGTATACAAAAACAAACATTTGTAAGAGGAGTTTTTAATTTTATTATCTTGTCAACCTATTTATTTGACAAATTAATAGTTGGTTTTCTTCGGTCACACAAATAATAGCAGTGACTCCGATGGGAAGGATACTATTAGACGTGCCTAAGTGTATACCATCACTTGACACTAAGTCCATTAATAAGATTGTGCCCCTTCCGATGGGGAAGATCACACGCTCTTAATTAACTTCCTATAGTCATCCAAAATGGAAGTTTAATCTAGTGATCCGCAAACAAGCTCATCTGATATGAAGGCACTTAGAGCCAACGCGCAAGCTTGTTGCATCACTTATAAACCAATAATGGAGACCGTGAAATTTATTTAAAAATAAATCCCTCTCCCACTTAGTTATTTAAAGTGAGGAATTTTCATTATGCTAGTCTACTAATCATGTATACTAACATGCACACACAGCACAATATAAAAGCAATAAATAGAAAAACTAATTTTCAACTATTATGGCTTTTATCTATTGTTGTCCTCCGTGTGTCATCATCCCTAGCTGCTGCCATCTTTGGCCACTGCCACCGGGTCTAGTTGTCGCATCCATCTTGCTCCTTGTTCCGCTGCGCCTCTGGTCCTCAAAAGATTCCACGCCTTGCAAGATTCGATCCGCGACATAAATAGAATTTTACATTTTTGATCCTATATTCCTCGAAGGAATGTACATGTGAACTAGATCGAACATAAAATAAAATTTACATCCATCGATCCTATATTCCATAAAAGGAATGTACATGTAACTAGGTCAAAAATAAAATCCTAATAAAACTAAATACAGCTCCTGCTGTATTTTATAATACAATCATACACACACAATAAATGCCCTTGACATGTCCAAGGGTCCAATCACACACATAATAACTATAAGCCATAATAGTTAGATCCTGCATCCACAAAGTTAGCACATCCTACTATTAACCTGCCTAAATTATATGTGCTAAATTAAACTAAAACCAAAACACAGCTTGGCTACCCAGCTCAACCTTGACCTGTTGGATATTACCTAATGGTTCCACTGTACAAAAATTTTGCACAAAGGTCTGAACCTTTTCCTAGCTACCATGTGTTCTTTTAAATTAAACTCGGATCGCCTGCGGAACTTAACATGTTTGATCCTAAGTTTAATTTATTTGTTCTTTTAGGTTTAGACTTGGATCTCCTGCGGAACTTAACACGTTCGATCCAAATCACCTAGGTTATTAATTCCATTAAATATTAATTTCCAAAATTGGCTTCCAGGACTGTATGGCAAGGCACATGTCCTTCTTGGATATGGGAATAACCACCACTGCCTAGACAAAGCCTTTTAAGGAAAGCTAATATTTAATTTCCTTAAATAACTTTAGGTCAACCGAAAAGAACAATTAAATCAAAAGGAAAAGAAAAACAAAAGAACACAACATCGAAAATAAATTCGAAATACTAGAATCGCATGCCTCTTGTATTTGGTATTTTTACAAAGAAATAAAACTAGTATGATGCGGAAATTAAATACTAGTATACCTTTTCTTTTGCAAACAAAAACCTCTAGATCTTCTACCGTATTCCTCTTATAACCTCGGACATTGTGTGGGCAATGATCTTCCGAGATGAGAACCACCAAGGCACCTTCTTCTTCCTTCCTTCAAGTTTCGGCCAACCAAAAACTTCCAAAGGATGAAGAACTTTTTCCACCAACCAAGCTCCAAGGTATGCAAGAAACAAGACTCCTTTCTCTCCTTTTCTCCAAGCTAGATCCGGCCACTTCTATGCCTCCAAGAGATGATGAAGTCTCGGCCACAAGAAGGAGAAGAGAGAAGGAGAAGGGGAACCTCTAAGGGCCGGCCACACCAAGGAAGAAAAGAGAGGAAGAAAAAGAATAGAGTCGTTCACCATGAAGCCTCCTCTACCCCCTCTTTTATAATTCTTGGTCTTGGCAAATAAGGAAATTTAAATAAAAACTTCCTTAATTATTTTGCCATGAAAAGGAAAATTTATTTAATTAAAAATAATTTTCTCTTCTCCAATTTATTTGGTTGGCCACCTCTTTCCCCAAAACAAGGAGAGTTTTAATTAAAATAAAAATTAAAACTTCCTAATTTGTTTCTAGAAATTTATAAAAATTTCTCCAATAATTTTAATCTCTTCATGATTGGTTAATAAAAAGAAATTTTATAAATTAAAATCTTTCTTTTAAACATGTGGATAATTTCCAAAAAGGAAAGTTATCTCTAAAAATTAAAATCTCCTTTCAATCTACAAATAAGGAAAGATATTAAATCTTTTCTTAATCTTTTGTAGAAACTAATAAAAGAGAATTTTTAATTTTTTAAACTTTCTTTTAAATCATGAACATGATTAAAAGGAAAGTTTTTACCAAAATTAAAATCAACCTTTTAATCTACAAATAAGGAAAGAGATTTTAACTCTTCTCTTAATCTTTTGTAGAATCTTATAAAAGGGAAGATTTAAATTTTTAAACTCTCTTTTAAATCATGTTATCCACATAAGAAAAATTTTTAAAATTAAAATTTATTTTTATTTTAATAGGGTCGGCCACCTAAGCTTGAGTTCAAGCTAGGGCTGGCAACATGAATTCACCCATGAACCAAACCATGGTCGGCCCTAGCTTGGTCTACAAGCTAGCTTGGCCGGCCCCTATAGGATGGGTAAGAAGGTGGGTATATGTGGGTATAGTACTCTATAATTAAGAGGCTACGATAGGGACCGAGAGGAGGAATTGGTTTTAGTCTCTCGTTGAAATTAAGCATCCCATGTTCGCCCCGAACACACAACTTAATTTTATCAATAATAATTCATTCCACTAAAGAATTATTATTGAACTACCGCACCAATCCCAAATTACATTTTTGGGCTCCTTCTTATTATGAGTGTGTTAGTCTCCCTGTGTTTAAGATAACAAATGTCCACTAATTAAGTATGTTACTGACAACTCACTTAATTAATATCTAGCTCCAAGAGTAGTACCACTCAACTTCATCGTCATGTCGGACTAAGTCCACCTGCAGGGTTTAACATGGCAATCCTTATGAGCTCCTCTTGGGGGTATTCTCAACCTAGATCACTAGGACACAGTTTCCTTCTATAATCAACAACACACACTATAAGTGATATCATTTCCCAACTTATCGAGCTTATTGATTTACGAACTAAATCTCACCCATTGATAAATTAAAGAAATAAATATCAAATATATGTGCTTGTTATTATATTAGGATTAAGAGCACACACTTCCATAATAACTGAGGTCTTTGTTCTTTTATAAAGTCAGTATAAAAGAAACGACCTCTAATGGTCCTACTCAATACACTCTAAGTGTACTAGTGTAATTATATAGTTAAGATAAACTAATACCTAATTACACTACGACCTTCCAATGGTTTGTTCCTTTCCATCATGGTCGTGAGCTTCTGTTTATAATTTATAAGGTACTGATAACATGATCCTCTGTGTGTGACACCACACACCATGTTATCTACAATATAAATTAATTGAACTACTACATTTATCATAAATGTAAACATTTGACCAATGTGATTCTTATTTCTAGATAAATGTTTATATCAAAAGCTAGACTTTTAGTATACATCCTAACAGGAGGCGCCTCCCATCCATGGGAGGCGCCCTAGAAAGCGGTGGGAAAACTCCCATCGCCTGAGACTAAGGCACCTCAGATAATGTCCGGGGCGCTTCCAATTCCTTTATAAGGCGCCTTAAACTCCTGTTTAAGGCACCTTCAATTCTTTTTATTGCACCGAACAGAAGCGTTTCTATTCGTTTTTCTACCGACGCCAAGCACGAGTATCTCGTGTGACATCTTCCCAATCTAAGGCGCCTTCAATCTGTTCCTCCCTTTATACACCCCACAATGCCTCCTAGGTAAACTCTAAACACTTCCCAGTAATTTTTTACATAATCTTTGTGCTTATTTTGCCAATTTTTGTGTAAAATCGTTGAAAATAGGAAACGACGACAAGTAGATCCCAATCCGGTTAGACTCCCATCATCCGACCTCAGATTCCCAACCGAACAACTTAGGGCTTCATTTACTAGCTTCACATTTAACCTTATCAAACCTAGATACCTAAATAGGCCCTTTTTTAGTCAGTTCTGTCACCCATCGGTCCAGATGATAGAATACTATCAGCTGGACAAATTGGTTTACTGCAGTCATGCAGTAAATCATGAGTTATGTGCGCAGTTCTATCACAACCTTGAAAGAGTTGATGATAGTACGTACTCCTCTAGAGTTGGTGGCGCCGACATCCAGCTTACCCCCACTTTGTTATGTACCGCATTAGGGCTTAGAGCGTCAGAGTGTACCTTCCTGTGCTACCCCGGTAGGGATCTACCATTTGGCGATCCCTACTCTCATATTACGTTAGACACTATCTATACGTATTTTTTGGGGGGGGAGCGACCACTCGGCTTGACTGAGTTCAGGTCTGTTTTTCTTAGAGTCCAGGACTATGTTATATATAGGGTCCTGACAGCCTGCATATTGCCGATCTCATCTCAGGATGTCCCGAAGATGCGATCTTCACATTCATTCTTTCTATATGCCCTGAGCCATCGGTTGGACATTGATATAGCCTTACACATGTTCCAGAACATTATCTCAGCATCTAGTACAATCACATCCCGTATAGTGCATATGCCCTACTGCCATATTTTGACTTCCATCTTTTCGACCATCGAGGGCCTAGATGTGACCAGAGGGACAGTTATCCCTTTAACCATATACGACGAACTAGGGTCACACAGTTTAGACTAGCCCATGCTGAGGTCAACATTGATGGAGTTCTAGCCTGGACAGGTCGACCACAGCCAGCCGCTGCCCCTATCGCTCCAGAGGCCGAGGATATACCAGGCGAGGGAGAGGAGTGGGACGACTTCTTAGCCAAGGACTTTTTCACATATCCTTCCACCTCTGCTGGACCCTCTACATCTGTCGGTCCTTCGACGTCGGCACCTCCTTCTGTCGAGGAAAGACTCACTCGGCTCGAGATCCAGTCCTCTCAAACGCGACGAGCTGTACTAGAGAGCCATCGCTTCCTTCGATCTATGCGATCCGAGATGGCTGCTGGGTTCACCTCTCTCCGAGACGAGATTCGACGCCAGGGACAGCCTCAGCCTGCACCCGAGCAGCCCCTAGCACCACCCCCGGCCGATGATCCCTTAGCTGTCGATCCTCCAACTGACGATCCCCCTGCTTGACACTCTATCTTTTTAGATTGATCTGGATATCTTACTCACCTTTTGGTTGTATCTTGGAGTTGGTTATCTTATGTTTAGCTGACTTATGTTTTAATTCAGTACTTATTTATCACTTTTTCAAAAATGTGAGTATAATTTCAAACCCACTTTTAAATTGTTCTTGAAAATTATAGGAAAAATAATGTTTTTAAAATTCCAGTTTTACTAGATTTTCAAAATTTGGACTTAGTTTAGGCACTACCCTAGAAATCTTGCTCCCATAGATTTAAGCCAGAGCATCTTACAAACACCTAGGCATACCTTGCTTGTGTTTGAAAAACATAGAATGGTGTGAGATGCATAGGGTACAGCCTGGACTCAAGAATGCTTATTTCTGTGCATCAATATGAGTCTGAGCATTAAATACTTTATTAACAGTAATCAAGTCAAGTCTTCCATCCTTAGTCAAATCTAACTGGACTAAATGACTTAACTTGACTAACTAAGTGAAAGTTGCTGCCCTCTAGGCAATCAGGAAGTAGCTAAAGGTTAGACAGTTGGAGAAGGAAATGGAAACATAAATATTAAGCATGCTTGTACTTTAGGGCTCTGATACCTGATCAAAACATAAAGTTGAATTGCTATTTAACTTGACTCATGCTTGGACTTAAGGACTAACTGAATAAATAACCTAAATTAAAGTTTTAGCTACTCTCTCCTCATCCTAAACATTAACAAGTTCTTACTCTAATTTTTTCAAAATTAAGTTTTTTAATCAAGCTAAGTACCTTTTTGAACTGAAAACTACATTTTCAAAATTCAATGTTTGCAAAAGGCTTAGCTAAGTGATTCATATAGCAACTTTCAAACTATTTCAAACTTAGCCAACCTTGAAACCTAACTTTATAAATTTTTGCTAAGATATTTTCCTAAGTTACCTTTCAGATTCATTCTTTACTTCCCTAAAAATATTAAAAATTATAGTTTTGCAACATCTTAACTCATTGCTTTCAAAATTTTAGGTGAAAATTTTTTTTTTCACTTATCCCGTTTTTCAAAGCCTAATCTACTTTTCAAAAAGAAAGATTAAAAATTGTTTAAAACTGGCTTATTTTTGATAAATGGCAAAGGGGGAGAGTAGAAAATTCAAAAAGTAAGTCTAATTCAAAAAATAAAGCCCTGTATTAAGGGGGAGCTTCACAAAGTTTAAGTGTTAGCTTGAAGTTATGCTTGTATTTGATTTTATATACTTAAGCTTGCTCACTTACACTTTTTTAAGTATCTTATGTATTTGTTTTACTTAACTTTGAATTTCAGTTGCCATAATCAAAAAGGGGGAGATTGTTGGTGCGGGAAGCATCCGACGATCGAACCTGAGTTTTGATAATGGCAAAGGATTCAAAGTTAAGATGTGTGGTGATTGATTAAAGCCCAATTTTATTGTGAATTGGGCATCAAATGATGAAGTACCAAACCCCTCCTACGCTAATGTAGCATAGGAATGACTCGAGTCGTCCGCCAACGAAAGTAACAATAAGATGGTAAACTTAGGATCGTATATTATTTCTATTTTTGGGGGGGTTTTTAATATAGAATTGGGGTTTGGGTTTTTGATTCTAAATTTAAGAAATGAAAAGCAGAACAAGAAAGAAACTAATCTAATGTTGGAATGAAATTTAACTAGGTGTCAATAATTAATCCATAACGCATTGTCACTCTACGCTATGGGTTAACTATCAACGCAATTAAACTAAGGATCGAAATAGCGAAGCATCAAATGAAATCTAATCTAAATAATGAAAGACAATGCAAATAAAGAAAATTATATTTACCCTAACTAACCATTGAAGATTTTCCTACATCGCATTGTCACACTACGATATAAGATTATCTATCAATGGGCATAACATGAAGTAAAACATTAACGAAACTAAGAATGTAATGAAACCTAAAGCATGTAACAAAACCTAAAACATTAAAGAAACCCTAAGCTAATCTATCCTTATTGCATTTAATCAAAACTAAAACTTAAAGAAATTGCAAGAACAAGACAAGCAAGAATTAAACAAGTTAAAATGCATCAAAATAAACCTAACTACTGGTTGAAGCATTTCATCGAACACATTGTAAGCGTGTAACTAATTAAGCATAGTAAGTGCAATTTAAACATGAAAGGTCAAATTAGCTACAAGCATTCAACAATAGAACTTCAACACAAGCAAATTAACAAAATTAACAGAATTAAACTAAGAAAATCCAAACTAATCCAACCACAATTCACACATCCACTTCCGATTACCAACGACTATCTTCGTCGTCACACAAAGACTCGACTCTGAACCCCGAAAGTCGGTGGACAGTGCACAATCTTCTGGTGGCTGCAAACTTCGCCAACGACAATGGATGAGACGACTCTTCCACCGAAGAACCCCTTCGCTGGAAGTTGGAAATGGTGGTGGCTGCTGGAAATGGTGGACTGTCGTCACCCTCTTCGTCCCCTGTCCGTCCGAACCCCAGAAGGAGAAGAGAGGTCTGAAGGATGTCGTAAGGTGGAGGACACACCGGAGAACCCCTCCTGTGAGGTGTAGTTGGTCGGAACTGCTGCCGAAACCTGCTGCTGCCACTTGTGCTCTGCCGTCGTCGCTGGAAACTGAGAAGGAGAAGTGGGCTGTGGTTGGCCGGCCGGCGGCAGTGCAAGCAAAGGAATAGAGGCCGCCGGCCGGAGAAAGAAAGAAGGAAGGTGCTGGTGTGGGGATGTTGCGTGCCCTAACCCGTGAGAAAGAAGAATCGCGCCGACCCTGTGATGTCCCGAACAGAAGGGAAGAAAACGCTACTGTAGCTTCTCGTTCGGATCCGGGTTTGAGGAGAGATCCATTAGCTTAGATCTGGATTCATTAAGGGTGAAATTGGACTTTTGGAATTGGGCTTTAAGAGTGGGCTTGAGTATTGGATTAGGTATTTGAAATTGGGCTCCTCTCTATCCAAATTGAATTGGAGTTTTAATGAACCCTTGGATGCCATGATCCTGATCAACGGTCCAGATTCCTTTAAAGCAGGATCTCACTGGATTTTTATCAACGCTCCACATTAATTCAGCTTGATCTTCCTCATTTTGACCTCCAAATCATGCCAAATTCGATCCACCTCGACCCTAATCAATGGCTCTTTATATTTCCTACAAAATCACATAAAAACATGAGATTAAATTCTATAATTGTAGGAAATTTACATTTAAGTCCAAAATAAATTATACTCACAAAATATAATATAAGCACAAAATTAAGCATGTGAGAAGGTAAAAATGCTAAGTATAATAGCCAAATAATACACAAAAATACCCATTATCAGTGATCTAACAGTTTGAATGAGATTGCAGGAAAGTCCTAAGTGTATTTAAGCAAAAGCCCTAACTGTGGTTAGGCAAGGTGAAAACCCTAGGGGGTGGTAACCCTATGTCATAGGGGGGGGTAACCCTATGCGGAAAGTCTTGGTGGGTCGAGAGCTTCAGGCAAAAGTCCTAGGGGGAGGTAACCCTAGGTGGAAAGTCCTGGTGTTGCGAACCAGGTGAAAGACTGGACCAGCCGGGAAGTGGAAGTCCAGCAGAAAGTCCGGAAGCTTCGAACGCTGAGCAAAAGTCCAATCGATCTGGAGGATCACACTGGCAACAGGTAAATCTCCTGAGTGGAGTAGGTGAGGACGCGTTCCCCGTAGAGGGAACAGTAGGCGTCGGGTCGACCTAGGGTTTCTGGTTGGAAATCCGAAGTCAGACCCAGACAGTCCAATGATTGTCAAACTTCATATTTATGATATTATATGTGCTAACTTTTGTTTTGCAGGATATGTTTGTGTTTTAGATCTAACATGTCTTGCAGGTACGAAAGAACAAGGTTAAGCCTCGGATAAATAGTGTCCAAGGCGCCTCCATGGAGCTTGGAGGCGCCTCGGGTGCAAAAGATGAGCTGGCTACAAAGAAGGCTTGGAGGCGCCTTGAAGGAAGCTCAAGGCACCTTGGACTGGCGGCTGAAGGCGCCTTGGAGAGCAAAGAAGGCGCCTTGAACCTGATAAGGTTCGACCAGTTCAGCCCTTATCTCAGAGTGTGACTCGGCCAGCATGGAGGCGCCTTGGATGGCTTTCAAGGTGCCTTGAACACCCTTTATAAGAGGGTCTCGACCAGCAACTCTTAACAACGAATACCAAGCGATTCCTTTGCAACTAGCTGCTATAAAGACGACTCGGAAGTGCTATGACTTGACACCGATGACCCGAAGCTCCAAAATCTTCAGATTACTATACTATTGTCGGTATAACTGGTTTTTGTACTTAATTGTAATATTTGTACTCTATTCGAACTTATAGTTGTTGCCCACGGAAAGTGATCAAGGATCGCGGGCCTTCGAGTAGGAGTCGTCATAGGCTCCAAACGAAGTAATTCCTCGTGTCTCTGTGTTTGCTTGTTTTTCTTTTCCGCTGCTTATTACTCTGTTAGTTTTTTGATAGTTTTACGAATTTGAAAAGCGAAATAGCCATGAGCGCTATTCACCCCCCCCCCCCTCTAGCGCTTCTCGATCCAACATGGATGTCACTGGCGGGTTGTTTCAGGGTCTGCTGAGGAGGCCAGAAACGTCCTGATCAAGACCGCCTCGACTTCTGAGGCTGACTAGATGCCCCAGAAGTTCCCTGATCTGTCTGACTACGACCACTCTGCTGCTGTGTAGCCTGTGGTTGCTAGATCTGTCCAGATGTCTGATCCGTCTGTTTCTTTTTCTTGTCCGGGTATGCTCTCTGGTGAGCTGACTCTATCATCAGGGCTCTGTCTAATGTCTCTATGTAGGAAGAATTACCTGTTAGATCGAGATATTCTCTAGAGGGGGGTGAATAGCGATTAAAAAACTTGATCAAGTAAATACGCAGTGGAATAAACGAAAACACAATGCTAACACAAGTTGTTTTACTTAGTTCGGAGCCTTTGTCGACTCCTACTCCAAGGCTCGCACTCGTTGAGTGCTTTCATTGGGTAATTTACTAGCAATTCGAAATTAATGTTACAATTAAAGTACAATTGCAAAATAATACTGACAATAATACTGAAATGAAAAAAGCAGAACTTCGTCGGAGTCTCTTCGCAGCGTCGCAGGAGCACAAGAGAGTAGATCGTGAGTCGTTGAGTTGTTCCTTTGCTTCAGCCTTCACCCTCCTTATATAGGAGGTTTGGGGCACCCAGATCCCTTCAGGGTTCCCTGAATATGATGTAGCCAAGCCAACTAGGGTGCTCTATGTGGCGAAGCGACATTGTGGATAAATCTTGCCTTCAGGCACTCGGACCTATTCCGGGCGCCCGGACCCTTGTTTTCCAGCAGTCTCCTTCCTGCAAGAAAACGTTAGTCCGAGGTAATGTAAATTATATATATCCTACAAAACAGAGTGTTATCACAATTTATAATAAAAATATAATAGTAATTAGATTCCGTCTCCTCAAGACCAGAATCTAGTCACGATCTCGACTTAGATATCCGAAATGGATCTAAATCGGATCAACGCCTAATGTTCCCTTCCTGGGAACGCGCCCTCACAGTCACTCCCCTCCAGTGACTTACTTTCACTTACCTGCCAAACGTCCGGTCAGCCCTTCGACCCATCTAGACTTCGTGCCAGCTATCCGGTCAGCCCGTCAACCTAGCTGTACTTCGTGTCAAACGTTCGGTTAGCCCATCTACTCGTTTGGACTTCTTGCCAGCTATCCGGTCGGCCCGTCGACCTAGTTGGGCTTCGTGCCAGACATCATGTCAGCCCGTCGACCTGTCTGGGCTTTTCCTGCACACTCGATCAAAGTGTTAAATAACAACGAAACTAACTTAACCTATTTTGTCATTCATCAAAATTTGAGTTAGATCGTTAGTGCTAACCACACCAATAATCTCTCCCTTTTTGATGCAATGACAACCTGGTTAAGTTAGTGAAAATATATGCAAGTAAAAGAAAGCATTTATCAGGTTGTTTAAGTTAGCTTTGTTTTAAGTTTAAATTTTGTTGTTAGCTAACTTAAACCACTTAACCATCCCCCTTTGGCATTCATAAAAAATAAACGCAGAGCAAATTATAACTTAAAATGCAAGAAAGTCTACAAATGTAAGTCAGATTAACTTGGGGGAGTTTAATCCAGAAACATAGAAAAATAATTTTTGTTTTAAGCTTTTATCTTTTATTATTTTAAAAAAGTAGCTAACTTTGGAAAGATGACTTAAAGATAGTTATCTTTAAAATTTGTAATTGTGACTTAATTTTTCGAAATAAGTTTTGCAAATTGAAAACATAATTTTCAAGTATAGCTTTTTTTTAAAACAAATTATTAGGGGTAAGTCCAATTTTCAAATCAAATTTCAAAGAAGATTTTATTTCTCAAGTGTGTTCCACTCCTTTTCAAAGAAGTTTATTAAGTAAATTTCCAAAAATATGTTTTTAAAACTAAGTAGAATATAATTTTCAACATGAAAAATCTAAGTTACAAACCCAGATAAAGTTTATTTTTTAAAACTAAGTTTTAAAAGGTATGACTTTCAAAATTAAGTTTGAAAAGTTTAGAGTTCGAAGATAAAAGTAATTTCCAAACCTAAGTTTAAATAATCCAATTAAGTAAGTCTAACTTTCAAAATTAAGTTTGAAAAGTTTAGAGTTCAAAGATAAAAGTAATTTCAAACCTAAGTTTAAACAATCCAATTAAGTAAGTCTAACTTTCAAAATTAAGTTTGAAAAATCCAAAAAAATTTAAAACACTTAGTTAATGTTAAACTGATTTAAAAAGAGGTATTTTAAAAAAAATAATTTTAAAATAAGTATAAAAATAATTAATCCTCTCCCTGAATCTGACATTACAAAAACTGTCTAACCAATTAGCTACTTACAAACTATTAGAGGATAGCAGCTTTCACTTGGTTAGTCAAGTTAAGTCTAATTGTAATCAGTTAGTGTTTGACTAAACTGAATGACTTAACCTGATTAATGTCTGTTTGGTATTTAACGCCCAGACTTTTGTTGATGCACTGAAATAAGCATCTTAAGTTCAGGCAATTTGCATATGCATCTCACCCCTTTCTATGTTCGGCAATCACAAACAAGGGAATCCTAGGGTGTTGGTGAGATGCTTAAGTACTAGCCCTAAGGGAACATGCTTTCTAAGGAATTGTTCTAGTCTATGGCTAAAACTGATTTAAAATTCTAGAAGTGAAAGATTTTTTAAAAAATAAAGATTTTATCCTAGAATTTGAAAACACTATTTTTTTAAAACAGTTTTTGCAATTTTAGTATCCTAGTCTATTAAACGCATCCCTAATTTTCTACGTAGATTGCTAAACTCACTTTCAGGGAGGGGTTTGGTAAATATGTCAGCTAAATTAGATTTGGAATCAATGTACTTGAGTTCAATGTCTCCTTTAGTTACATGATTTCTGATAAAGTGGTACCTAATTT
Organism: Zingiber officinale; assembly: GCF_018446385.1. NCBI lineage: Eukaryota > Viridiplantae > Streptophyta > Magnoliopsida > Zingiberales > Zingiberaceae > Zingiber > Zingiber officinale. The sequence continues at coordinate 66,921,477 of NC_056006.1, read as the reverse complement.
CAATGTGTGTTGTTCTGGAATGATGCACAGGATTTTTTGTTAAATTAATTGAGCTAATATTATCAATTAATACTTTTACATTTGTAATGTTTAAGTTAAAGTCTTTAAAGTGTACATCATCCATAATAGTTGGGCAACACATTCTCCTATAGCTATATATTCTGACTCAGTTGTAGACATAGCAACACAATGTTGCTTTCTACTAAACCAGCTGACAAGTGATGGACCTAGTAGTTGGCATCCACCACTTGTGCTCTTATGGTCTAATTTGCATCCAGCATAATCTGAGTCAGAATATTCTATTAATTCAAAATTGTTAGTTTAGGATACTAAATTCCTACATTTGTTGTTCCTTTAAAGTATCTAAAAATTCTTTTGACTTGAGTCAAATGAGATTCTTTAGCACAGATTTAGTATCTAGCACACATACTCACTGCAAATAAAATATCAGGTCGACTTGCAGTTAAGTACAGTAGGTTGCCTGTCACGCCCCCAAAGGAGTCTCTGCCAGACAAAAATCTGACAGAATCTCCCCTGTACTGGTGACCATCTGAAGCATCAATACAAGAAAAATACATCAGCCACATGCGGCTGAAATATTTATATACACAACCACGCAGTTATAATAACATCCCACTCGGCTGGAATGAAACAATCACAACCACGCAGTTATATATAAAACAACCCACACGGCTGTACTAAAACACAGCGAAAAAACGAAGGAAAGCCCACACAAATCAAATAAATACAATGCATGCCGGCACGGCTTAAACACAAATACAACACCAAAAGAATAAGATAGCCACATGGCTAAACACAAATACAATGCCAAAAATAAGAAAAGAATATACAAAAGAAAACAAACACGATCTTCGGATGTGACGTAGGACCCGGCAGACAGGATACTCCGAGCGACACCAACCATCTACCAGCTACCTGAAAACACAAATGTATACATGCAGTGGTGAATATAGGTAACTTAGCGGGTAATAGACAAGATAGTGCATGGTCCATAAACAACCATGGAGATCACAAGTATACAGTCTCAGTAGGGAATCAAGAACATGATCATACTATCATAATCAATGCACCTAAATATATCTGACATAATAACCTGACATATAAATTGTACAACTACAACTAACATAATGACAGATACATACCCAATCTGAAATCGACACATGGTACAATGATCAGTAAACTCACCGGATCTGCAACAAACATACCCGTGACACCTGTGCAATATAAATACGACTGCATATACATGTAAAATAAATAACATGTATGCAACATGACAACTATATGCAACAAGCATATCTCAAACAAGTGTAACAACCACAATCACATGTAACTAGTATCTACTAGGCATGTATGCAAATATATATCCACCGATGCACCGCGCATCATATGTAAATGTGTATGCATGCTCCATGGTCACCCCCGCCACCTCTCCAGACACCACGACCCCTGTATGGCCGAGAAGCTTAGGTCCTTGACAAACCGTACAAGCCTCACGCACGTAACCGCTATAAAGCGACTGAGGCGACAATATACTATGTAGTTATCTAACTACATAGCTAAGGGTCCCTGACCACTCACAACTCAAGCCCCCTGACTACTATACCCTCAAGATCCACTACTCCAGAGTGGTCGAGGCAGACAGAGTAAAAATACTGAGCAGCTGAGTAAGCGCGACAGGACATAGCTCCACTCCCAGCTACCACTCTCCATCAGTGGTAGAGTGGACAACTATAAAAGACTGACGACCCTCTCAACCACAAGGGAGTCTAGTCGTCAGATGCAATGAATGATGAACATGATATGTATATAATCATGATACAAACACCGTCATCATCCATGCAACCTCTAAACCACATAAGCACTGCACAACAAGAATATAATCGTCATGATACCTCTACATATTCCCCCAAACATATATACACAACTACACCTGTATAATCAACTAAAAATCTCCAATAATCCCACAAGACACATGTACATAAATACAATCAACATGTATCCTCCAATTATAAACACATCAGACACGTGTATAAACCACAAACATACAATCAACACAACTCCTCCAAGAGTACATAACCAAACACGTGTGTACATACAACATGCAAATGTACGGTCAACATGATGACTCCTAAAACACATACCAAGCTACGTACAATCCACATTATATGCAAAATCAGCATGGTAAATCCAACCACTCGACAATCCCTACAATACATACTCTACACGCGTAATCACAGCAGAGTAGAAATCAAGAGTAGAGACTGTATATGATATAACTAGGGCATCTCAAAGATCAAGCAGGAAGGCAACCAACAAATATGATATAAGGAAAAGCAGCCTAATCCATCACATAAAACCATGCACTAAGCTCAATAAAAATCTACATAGAGCTAAAGAAGAAATACCCGCCTTTATTTGTCGACCGTGTCAGATAGACCAATCCCACATCGAGACACTCGCCTCGAATCAAAGTCCTGCGATCACATAATATATTTAGCTAATTACATAAGTAGCAAATAGCTAAATAAAACTCCCCAATCTAATTAGGGGAAAACCCTAATCAAACATGATTATGGATTAATCCCCCGACATCAACATCTATATTAAATGCTTAATCTACTCCAATACTTAATGTAATAAATCCATAGCACAACTTACCTAATTCCATTGCACTCCACTATTATTTTGGGGTCGAAGCAACCCACTGTTAGAGACGGTGGCCGAGACCAAGTGAAGTCGCTGCCCTTTACATTCATCATCCCAAAAACAAACATCCTACTATCAACCACATTACCAACTAAAGAATTCAATCACTAAATAACCATCCTGAGTCAACCACATACCCTATAGCCAAGCCTCTCCAACCAACCCCACCTTTCCAGCAACCACCCAAAACCTAGCAATTAACCAACCAAACCAACAGGTTAATCCAACTGTTATCTCACTTAGTGAAGCAATTAGGTTTTTCATAAATCCTGAAACCTGGAGACAAAGCTTACCCCAATTTCATATCGACAACAGCTGCCTCCTTGAAAAGATAACCAAATGCAACTGTGAGAGACAGAAGCTGCTGACCTCTACCGAAATTTGGTGGCTCTATCCTACTGTGAATTCGTGGAGTAATCCTCCACACCACAGGGATCCCCACAGCCAAAGATCTGCAACCTAATACACCCTAAATCAAAAAATCAACACTTCCATAAATGAGCACAAGACCAAATCCTCAACAATCCTCACCTCCTCAATCACCTATGATGACCAAGAATCTGACGAAGAAAGGTTGTCCTCTGTCGACGATGGTGATGACTTTAACCCAACGCATCCACTGCCTCCACAGAGCCAGCATAGACCCAGACCTAGCTTCGATGATCGCGGCTTCAACTCGACGAAGGAGATCTGTGAGATGCCGGAAAGGAGATGATCAGCTCGGCGTTGAAACTTGCGGGAATCCGAAAAGAGGAGGATCGATCACTCTTGAAGCTCCTAGGTTAGATACACACCGGTGATGCCAAAGGGAGAAGACAAGAACCGGTGAGGAATGGGGTGATCGCAGTGAAGGAGGAGAAAAGAAAACACGGAGAAGGAAAGGAATCACGCACCATCGATCTAGAGGATCGGCTGCAGCCCGCTGGAGGAGAAGACCGCTGCCGGCGGTGAGCTCGCCAGCGATCGGCGAGATCGCTGCATCTCCCGTGCACGAGGAAATGATCGGAACCGGGGTCGGAATCGGGGAAGAGAGGAAGCAAATAACGGAAATTAGGGATCTATTTAGAAGTTAGGTAAAACTATATAACCATAGGTTAAATCAACTAAACCTAAAATTAATTCCTCAATCAACTCCCAACTTAAATGGTGTCCCAAACAGGCCTCCATTGTACCCCGAATTCATCCCCTCAAAACGGGTCATACGGACTCCGTTTAAATCCCGAAAAATTTCTAAAAATCTCCAAAAAAATCCAATAAGATTTTTCGTCCAATAACATTTATTATTAAATTTTACAGTATCTAACACTACCTATGACACTCCTATAGTATTTTAAGTCAATTGGTTTTTCATTTCGATCATCATCTAGAATAGTGTTAACTGTCATGGGTGTTTTTATTTCTTTAGCATTTTCCATCCCAAATTTTTTAAGTAATTCTTTGGTATATTTTTGCTGATAAATATAATTTCCCTCATATGTTTGTTTGATTTGCAATCCTAAAAAGTAAGTTAATTTTCCTACTAGACTCATTTCAAATTCTTGTTCCATTAAATTTGTGAATTCTTCTAAAAATTCTGAATTAGTTGAGCCAAAAATTATATCATCTATATAGATTTGGGTTATAAATATGTCCTCTTTTATTAATTCAACGAATAGGTTGGGTCAATTTGACCCTGGTTAAACCCTTTGGATATTAGGTAAGAGGTTAACCTTTTATACCAAGCCCTGGGTGCTTGCTTAAGTCTGTATAAGACTTTCTTTAATTTAAAGACATATTCAGGGTGCTTTAGACATTCAAACTCAGGTGGTTGGCCTACATAGACTTCTTCTTTTATCAGTCCATTTAGAAAGGCAGATTTGACGTCCATTTGATACAGTCTGAACCCTTTATAGGTTGCATAACTGAGTAACATTCTAATGGAATTTAATCTAGCTATTGAGGCATAAGTCTCATCATAGTTAAGTCCTTCAATTTGACTAAACCCCTTAGCGACTAGCCTAGCTTTATTTCTGGTAATTTCCCCAGTTTCATTTAATTTATTTCTAAACACCCATTTTGTTTCTATTATTTTCTTATTTTTGGGTGGTGGTACTAAGTCTCAAACTTCATTACGCTCAAATTGAGCTAGTTCCTCTTGCATAGTTATAACCCAGTCTGGATGAAGTAATGATTTAGCTACGGTTTTGGGTTCAGTTTTTGAAATCAGAGAAATTTGACTTAGGTTTCTAAAAGATGACCTAGTCTGAACCCTTAAGTCTGGATCACCAATTATTTGATCAATTGGATGATTTGGGTTAACTCTTATAGTTCTAGGCGGTTGATTTCTAAAGGTTCTTCTTCTTCTTCATGATCATTGGTTCCTTCTTGATTACTATTTTCTTAAATAAATTCAATTGGTTGATGTTGGGTTTGTTCTAGGTTTTGTTTGGATTCCTCAAATTTTACATTAATAGTTTCTTCAATTCTTAATGTAACCTTATTATATATTCAGTACCCTCTACTATTTAGGGAGTATCCTACAAAGATTCCATCTTCTACTTTAGAGGTGGATTTTTCTTAGTGTTCTCTTGTGTTTAAGATAAAGGTTGGGCACCCAAATACTTTAAAATATTTTATATTGGGTTGCTTATTATAATATATTTTGAAAAAAAAATTATTATATGTTTTATTTAGTATTGTTCTATTTTGCACATAGGAGGTTGTACTGACAGCTTCTGCCCAAAAGTATTTGGGTAAATTATATTCATTCAGTATAGTTCTAGAGGATTCAAGTAAAGTTCTATCTTTTCTTTTTACTATTGCATTTTGTTAGGGAGTTTTAGGACACGAAAATTCATGATGATATCCATTTTCAAGACAAAATTTATTAAAGTTATGATTTTTAAATTCTCCCCCATTGTCACTCCTAATTTTTTTAATTTTAAGGTCTTTTTCATTTTCAACTTGTTTGCAAAAGTTTGTAAAAATTTCAAAAGTTTCATCCTTATTTTTTAAGAATTTTATCCAAGTAAACCTAGAATAGTTGTCTATTATTACTAGGCAATATAAACTGTCATTTATTGATTTGACCCCATGAGAGTCAAATAAGTCTAAGTGTAGAAGTTCTAGTATTGAGTTGGTTTGAGATTGATTAGTTAGTTTGTGAGTGTAACGATCACCCTTCTTACTATACTATACTACTCTCTAAGGATGACCGTTACTTAACTACTAACTCTACTTAACCGGTGTGATCGAAACCACGAGGAATCCCTACCAAAAAATTTCGGCAGAGTCTCCCCTTTACCGGTGACCATAAACTGGAATACAAACATAATATACATCAGCCACATATGGCTGGAACATATAACAAACTCTCACGCAGTTTAATAAAGGTCAAACTCCAAAATAACTACTTATTAAACAAGATTCATCTCAGCATGCAATCTAAGACAAAGATGAACTCAAATGATATGAAGTATAAAATACAATCTCAAATGACATGAACTAAAGTACAACTCAATTGTTTATCAACCACTAAAATGCGGAAACTTAATAATATCCCAAGTCTCTTCCATAGTCCTGGCATCACACATCCTCGAACACCTCCTTGTCGCCTTCCTTTGCTAAAACTTTTCTTTTCCTGTATCTGCAGTAAGAGGAAATGCAAACTATAAGCAAAATGCTTAGTAAGCGCTATCTAACTCACAAAATCTCGATATGCATGTACATATATCTATAACATGATCTAACTTATTACTTATTGAAGACTACTCATGCTCATCTAATAATAAAGGAATCAAACTGGCTGAAATGCTAAACATGTAAAGCTACTCATGCTCAAAAAATAGCAAAGAACAGTAAGCTAATCTAAATAACATGCTAGCATAAAAGGAAACTCAACTTGCTGCTTTTAAAACAAAATGAAACTTATTTCATTTGTTCTAAACTTATTCTTTTATTTCACTTGTTTAAAAACTTCTTCTTTAATACTTTTATACTTATGTAAAACTTACTTTACTTGTTCAAAAACTTATACTTATAATATTTCAAAATAGTAATCAACTTCTTCTTGGGCCCAGGCTTAGTACCATCTTATGCGCGTTCCCTAATAGGTTGGGGTAGCGAGCCACCAATCCTAAAAGAGCAGACCTTGGTCTACCAGGGCCAAGACCTTGGAATTGGACACCTGGATTTATTTAACGACAACCTTGCGAAGTCGGGTACTAGCCTCTTCTTAAAAGTAAAATACTTATAATCTTAATTACTTCTTCTTTAAATGCCTTGGCATTTTAATAAGCATCTTGTGTGTCAAAAATCCCTAAATTCTTGACTTTGGGATCTACTTAAGGTCTTGGCCTGTTTCTTTCTTTTCTTTATCTTTCTTATACTTGTTCAAGTAAAATACTTGTTCTTGTTAAGACTTCTAATAAAAGATTGCTTCTTACAAAACTGAAATGTAAATGCTAAAATAACCTAGAATTAAATGCTTATCAAACTGAAATTGAATACTTAAACAAACTAAATCTGCTGTGCTTGAGAAGTTCCAAAACTGCAGTTTAAACAGAAATAAATCTGCATACTATGCTAAACAAAATTGCACTATAAGTTTAACGAAACTGCACTTGAAACTCTAAAGAAATCTGTACTATAAACTTTAAAGAAATCTGCACTATAAGTTCTAAAGAAATCTGCACTGCAATGCATATTAAAAATCTGCACTAATACTTATTAAAATCTGCACACTAATGCTTAATAAAATCTGCACACTAATACTTAATAAAATCTGCACTGCTCTTCTTAATAAAAATCTGCACTGCTCTTCTTAATAAAAATCTAGATGCTACATTCAAGCTAAACAACTTTCGGCCGAATTCTCCTAAGACTAGGTTGTTCAAGTCTGGTTTATTGTAAAAGAAACCAAAATCTGCAAGTCTAAATAAACTGCTGGAAGATCTAACTGAGTACAGACTAAGGTTGTGTAACAACCACCCTTCTTACTACTACTACTACCTAAGAGTGACCGTTACTTAACTACTAACTCTACTTAACCGGTATGATTAAAATCACAAGGAAACCCTACCGAAAAATTTCGACAGAGTCTCCCCTATACCGATGACCTTAAACTGTCAAACATACATAATATACACAGCCACAGGCAGCTAGAACATGTAACAGACTCTCACGCAGTTTAATAAATCCAAAACAAAAGAGAACAACACCAGAAATCATCACACAAGATTACAATTCTTCTACTATGTCCTAATCACATCAAAATAACAAATACTATCTCAAATACTCCTAACATAGCAAAAGACAATGGAAACTAAAATAAAACTTCTTTCCTAGTCCCAAGGCTTCCATAGTCCTGGCATCACACATCCTTCGAACACTTCCTTGTCGCCTTCCTTTCTATATCTTTTCCTTTCCTGTATCTGCAGTAAGAGGAAATGCAATCTATAAGCAAAATTTGCTTAGTAAGCGCTATCTAACTCACAAAATCACGAATGTGCATGTATACGAAAAGAACTAGAAACTATATGCTCTAAAAAGAAATAAAGCATAAACATAACTGCTCATGTCAAACTAATAGCAAAGAAAAGCTAAGGAATCTACTCATGTAATTCTAATAGCTAATTATGCTGCTCATCTAATAGGTAAACATGAAAAACTACTCATCTACTAGATAAACATGGTAGAATAAAGAACTAAACTTATTGATTTTTAGAACTATATGAACCTTATTTCATTTGTTCTAAACTTAATCTTTAATACTTTATGTTTATGTAAAACTCGTTTTACTTGTTCAAAAACTTATACTTATAATACTTCAAAATAGTAATCAACTTCTCTTGGACCCGGCAACTGTACTTGCTTTTACTTTTGTAACGACCCGACCCATTTGGCGGCCCATTTGGCGACCCTCGGGTCGTCGGCCGTGTTGTTACTAGTAGGTTATCTAAACCTACGGACGACTATGGGAGCCCAGCCCAAGGACAACTGAGAGTCCAGTACAGTGCCACTGATAAAAGTAAAATACTTGTTATCTTTTAATACTTCTAATATATAATGTCTCGACATTTTCTTTAGCACCTTGTGTGCCAAAATCCCTAAAGTCTTGACTTTAGGATCTCCTTAAGACCTTAGCCTTTTTCTTTCTTTTCTTTATCTTTTTTATACTTGTTCAAGTAAAATACTTGTTCTTGTTAATACTTCTAATAAAAGATTACTTCTTACAAACTGAAATGTTTAAACAAATTCTGACTTCGAAATGCTTAAACCAAGAATCTGCCTACTATGCTAATAAAAATCTGCACTAAGACTTAACATAAATCTGCACTAATGCTTAACAGAAATCTGTACTAAATTACTAATCTACATCATGCAGTTCCTTTCTTCAAGCATTATCCAGATATATTAAATCATAAGTCTTTTCTTTGTTGACCACAATGTTCATCCTGAGATTCAAGATTGAGATTATATTGTTAATGATGAACATAAATTTTTACTAGTGAAGGTCATTCTTGTTTCTCCTTTTTATTTTATTTAAAGAAAACTAGGAATTGAATCATTCTGCAACAAAGAACCCTTAACCTTCCTTGGTAACCAATTCCCTTGTAATGTGGAAGAACCCCCTTCACAACAATTACTCCTGTATAATATTTAATTCCTGACCAGCGCAAATAAATTGTTACATACTCCCTATCAGTCTTTCAAGCAACATCACAAAATATATCATTCCTTCCAATATTAACAATTGCTGCTTCATGAAGCTCACTTGAAACTCTTTTTGACTTCACATTCCTTACACTTAGGCATTGGTCTTAATTAAATCGTATCAGATTCCACATTGCAAACTAATTCTTAAGCATGGAGGTCGATCCCCAATTGATTCAAGAATATAAGCAACCTAAGCGCTTGAAGCAGAAATGAAAAGGCAACTACTGTATAAATGCCAAGTCTGAAACCAAATGGACCTACCCCAGCAGATCCATCCATTAGAAGATGGTAATCAAGTTGTTGAAACCAATTCACAAACACCATGTCATTTCCATAAATTCTTCAACAGAAACTAATAAAACCAAATAGCACTACCTAGCACCAGAACAACCTCACGGCAGCAACACAAAATCAAAAGCTTCGGACTTTACAGCATGCTTCAAATTCAAGAACACAAAAATCTGAAATGAGCAACCACAAACTAAACAATATGTTAACTTCCGAATCTAACAATTCCACATGCTTGGACTGAACTAATCCTTCCCTTCCTTTCTTTAGGGTTCACAACAGTAAGCATCAAAAAACAACCCCCTTAAAACATGCTTCGAACAGAAAACTCCTTTCTTTGAGGTGACGGCAGCAACATCAATTCAACCGAACCTTTCTAACTTGTCCTACGAGAACCTATAGGGAATCAGAAGCTTCAAATTCCGACGACTTCTTTGCGTTTCCGAGCTCCTCTCGTTGAGGTGGTCACGCATGGGTGAAGTCCGGCCGGAAAATGGTGCTCGTCGGCCGCCGGAGACGTGCCCTAGGTCGTCTTCGTTTTCATTCTCGCTCGGGCAGAAACGGCGCATGCGAGAGGTGAGGAGAAAGGTTCGGAATAATACCTAAGTTTCTTTTTCTTATACTAGGGTTTTTATTATCAACTATAACTTAAATATATTCCGCTCCTTTCTAAATTAACAAAGCCCGCTGGCACATTTGGTTGGTTGCATTCTGCTTAAGGTGTGGCTCGCGGGTTCAAAACTCGGCTGCAACCATTTTTTCCTTCCTATTTATTTCCTATTCATTAACTACTGCTTAAATAGAATATTTCTCCTTTATTAATAAGAAACAATCGCTGGCACACTTGGTCAGCCCAGCTTTAACCAAATCCCATGTCGTAGCTTCGATTCCTCAACTGCGCACTTTTTATTTCCAATTTATTTAAACGTTCCTAAATACTGCTTATATATATTTCATCCCATATATGTTCACAAACAAGTCGTAGACCAGTTGACTGGTTGGATTCGGTTAAGACTCGGGCCAAGTCCGAGGTCTTGGGTTTAAAACCTGACTTCAACACTTTTTTTTTCTTTTTTTTTAAAACTTTTTCCTCTTGGTAAAAATACCAAACGAACTCCAAAAATTACATAAAAATACTCTAAAAATTTCTAAAAATCTCTAGAATTTTTCTATAACATTTAAAAATATTTTTGAATTATTTTTGGGCTTAAAATGAGAAAATTTGGGTCATTACAGGCTGTCCATAACTATAAATTTAACTATATCACACATCTCATCTAAACTGTCAATTTATCATAAGTAAGCAATGTATCCTTTTTAGAACTTCAAACTATGCATCAACATTGAAATTATCCTAAGGAAACAATGGACCACAACTACTCATCACATGCATTTCTCCATTTTCTTCAGTTCTGTCCAAAGGAACCCGTAAAACTCCATAAAAACTGATCATGCCTATTAAGATCCTAGACAAGAAGATCTATATCAAAAAGATTCCAAATTTCAACTACAAAGCCTGAAGAAATCCAAACCATATGCCTAACTAAACAATTCATCTCTTCCTTAATTGTCATTTATTCCTCATAATCAACAACTTGCAACACAATACGGCATGTCATGATATGCAGGTGAGTAGCGCTATCTTAAACTCAAAGACAACAGATATCATCTAATAGTGCTTAAAGAAAATATTACAATTAACAAACTTTGGATCAATTGTTAATATAAGTAATCTGAAATGACAATTATAGTTTCATCGACTTCGGAAGTTCAGATTTGCTACTGTCCAAATCTTAATCTAAATCTAAAGCATCTCAGTTTGGGTTGCTGGAGAATATGTCATAATTGCTACAAACCTTAGTCTGTGATAATTTTAGTGCTTAAAAGAAACAACCTGAAACCAAAATCTTTTCCCCTGTTCTGTCCCACGACAAGGAAACAATAAGGAACAAAAGGGCACTAGTAAGGATAATTGCTACTATAAACCTAAAACATGATTATTCCTCTTGCTATGTGCCATGGCAACAAAAAACATAAGATTGCTACTGTTTCATTCTACAGCAAGGAGGTAATAAGGAACTACAATACCACCCATAGCCATTTAAAAAAAACTAAACATGTTCATCTCTAAATCTAAACAAATTAAATTCAATTTCGTGGCAACCAGCATCAAGATAAACCGAAACTAGAATTTTGCAACCACCTACACATGAATTTGTTGTGGCACAAAACAAACCCAACCACAAACACACGCATGGAGGTATAGCAAGCACAACCCGAATTCCTCAACAAGACTTAAGCAGAATACAAAGCTTTAAATCTGAAAAACTAGGGTTCTATGGCTAACTCAATCTTTACAGCAATAAGGGAGAAAGTCACGGAACAACTCTTACTGCAGGTGAGGAAGCTACTTACCTCGTGTTCTCGAACTCACAGTCGGAGGGAAATGGCTCAAACGCTTCTAGGTTTCGGAGGAGTGAAGGTCTCGGCTCCTCTTCGTGTCCACGAACGCTCCCCGACGAGAAGATCTTAAGGAGCTGGAGAAAAACCCCTGCTACGGTTTCGCCCGAGACGAGAAGCGCCGACGCGAGAGGGAAAGGTGAGGAGAAAGGTTTCGGGTAAATCAAGCCCTAGGTTCCCTTTTTAAATTCCCAAATTCTGTTAACTTCCTTAAGTAATTTTGCTACCTATTCTAAACAGAACCGACGGCCTGAACACTTGGTCAGCCGCGGCTTAGCGCGAGTTGGAGGTCACGCATTCAAACTCTACTCGGCTCCCTTTATTTTGGTATTTCTATTCCTATTGTGGCTTAAGTATAATTTGGTTCCTATATGTTCACAAAATATTCGCAGCACACTTGGTTAGCTGGATTCACTTAAGGTTTGGTTTGGTCGGAGGTCTCGGGTTCGAATCTCGACTTGTTTTTTTTTTTTTTTGCAACTTGTTTCTTTTGGTAAAAATACCAAACGAACTCCAAAAATTACATAAAAATACTCCAAAAAATTCTAAAAATCTATAGAATATTTCTAAGATATTTCTAAATATTTTTAAGCACTTTTAGGACTCCAAATGAGAAAAATTAGGTCGTTACAGTGAGTAGATTTTATTTGTTTACCTTGTTGACAAGCATTACATATTGTTGAGTCTAAGTTAGGTAATTTTGGTAAACCTCTAACTAATCCATTTAATTTTCTTATATTTCTGAAATTTGTGTTTGACATTCTTCTATGTCATAACCAAGTTTCTTCTTTTTATGTTAGATAACACTTAATTGAAGAAGTGGTTAAGTTAATAGCATAGATGTTATCTTTCCTAAACCCTTTTAGACTTATCGTAGGATTATCTAGGTGTTTGATTAAGCATTCCAAAGATAAGAACCTAACCTTATACCTAGTGTCACATAATTGACTGATAGTTAGGAGATTATACTTGAAATTTTTAACAAGTAGAACATTTGTAATAATGAAGTCAATTTTAAGCTCAAAATTACCTATACCAATTACCTTGAGTTTGCTATTATTTTCAAAGGCAACTGTTCCTAAACTTTTGTAGGTAAGTTGGGTGAATTTGGTGTGATCCTCAGTCATATAGTTGGAGCAACAACTGTCCAAGATCCACTTGGTCTCTTACAATAAGTAGGGGTTGAAGGTTAGACTATGTTTTGATTCCAATTTTGTTTAGGGAAGAATAATTATAAAACAATTATCATTATTATTATTAATATTATTATTTTTAAAAGTTTTTTTAAAAGAATTTTTAAAATAATTTTTAAAAGTTTTTAAAAGAATATTTAAAATAATTTTTAAATGTTTTTTAAACAATCTTTAAAATAATTTTTAAAAGAATTTTTAAAATAAATTTTTAAGGGTTTTTTTAAAGAATTTTTAAAAGTTTTTAAAAGAATTTTTAAAGTTTTTAAAAGAATTTTTAAAATAAATTTTAAGGTTTTTTTAAGAATTTTTAAAATAAATTTTTAAGGTTTTTTAAAAATAATTTAAAATAATTTTAAAAGTTTTTAAAATAATTTAAAAAAGTTTTTAAAATAATTTTTAAAGTTTTTAAAATAATTTTTAAAGTTTTTAAAATAATTTTTAAAGTTTTTTAAATTTAATTTAATTTAATCGAATTAGTTTTAATTTAATTTTATTTAATCGAATTAGTTTTAATTTAATTTTATTTAATCGAATTAGTTAGTTTTAATTTTATTTTATTTAATCAAATTAGTTTTAATTTTATTTTATTTAATCGAATTAGTTTTAATTTAATTTTATTTAATTTAAATTTAATTGAATCCTTAGTCATCTCACCCGATCTACGTTTTCAATCAGGGAATCCTATAATTTTGTAAGATGAATTAGATTCAATTTTAGGGTTTTGTTTAACTTTGTGTTAGATTCAAGTTTTAGCTTTTGGCTCAACAAATAGGCAATCTTCGAATAAATTTCTGGGCTATGGTGAGTCACTTGGACATCATTAGAGTAACCATGTCTTCGAGGTTTTCCAAATAGTCCTATCCACTGAACTGAATACCAAACCTTAGTCTAATTGGTTAGGATCCAAAAAGGGTAGCTTCGGTTAGTTTCACTTAGCCAAATGCACCAAGTCGAAGTCATATCTTCCTAGACATGTATAGACTAAGCTTCCCTAATGTACTATCACCCAAAACTTCACTAGTACCATAACTCAAGTTAAACTTGGTCCCTTTGTAACTAGTCCTAATTACCCTACCGGGTAGGTTAGTTTCGGTTACCCTGTCGGGTAGATTACTTTTGGAGGTGCCAGCTATTCTAGAGTCTCCCCCTGAATTATTGGCCTTTATTTTTTAGTTTCAGTTTTTGGTTTATATCTATTACTTTTATAATTATAATTGACTTGATGATATTTTAAGTTTTGAGGGGTTTTAACATATTTAGATTTTGAATTTGTTGGTCTAGGTTTGTATTTTGGTTTTTGATTTGATTTATTCGATTTTACATAATATATTTTTTTCTTTGGGTATGTAGCATTGGTTAGGTCCTACTTGCATGGTTAAGCACGCTTTCGAAACTCAAGCTTTACTTGATTGTTTGTGTTGGGTTATTAACGATTTAAATGTTTTATTTGAACTTGACTTGTAGCCAAGTCCGTTTTTCTTGTAAATTGCTTTTTGATTATTTAAAATTAGATCTAAATGCTTAGATCTTGTTGTAAATTTTTCTAAGAGATCTTTTAATTTATTAATTTCTATTTTTAGTGATAAATTTTCCTCCTCGAGTGTTATTAGGTCTTGAGTTGGATTTGAATTTATGATTTGTTCCTTGAGCTTTTGATTTTCCTCAAGGATCAATTTGTTTTCATTTTCTATTGTAATTAATTTCCTATTTAAACATGCAATAATTTTAAAGAATTTTCTATTCAAATTAAAGTGTACCTCTTCGGGACCTTCAGAAACGAGTATGAACTTGTGACTCGATTCGGATTCGGACTCGTCTTCCGATTCGTCCTCCGACTCTACTTCGAGGGCCATCAATGCGAGGTGACTCTGGTCTTCGGCCTCTGATTCTTCTGATGAAGAGTCGTCCCAGATTGCTTTGAGAGCTTTCTTCTTGGATGTCTTCGTCTTGTCGCTCTTCAATCTCGGGGCACTAGTTCTTGTAGTGGCCCTTCTTGTTACACCTGAAGCAAGTCATGTTCCTTGGTTCGGTTAGGGAGTTGATCTTCTGCAGGTCCTTTTTGCTGAAGGCCTTTTTCCTCTTGGTGAACATTTTCCTTACCAGGTTCACCAGGTACTCTTCGTCTTCAGAATCCTGGTCAGACTCATCTTCATGCTCAGACTTGGTCTTCGTTCATTCTTTGGAGGAACCTACAAATAAGGCAATACCTTTCTCGGTCCCGGCGTTAGTTTGCTCGTGTAATTCTAATTCACAAAATAATTCGTCTAATTTTAACTTAGATAAATTTTTTAAAATTTTATAGGCATCCATGATAGATGCCCACAAAGTATTACGTGAAAAAGCATTTACGCATACCTGATTAGATCGTGATTCTCCATTTGATGGCCTATCGCGTGGAGTCCGTTGAGGATGTCTTTGATCCTCACATGAAGCTGACTCGCCGTTTCTCCTTCCTCCATTTTAATATTAAATAATCTATTTAAAAGAAGGTCACGTTTCGTTACCTTGGCGTCGCTTGTTCCTTCGTGTAGTTCGATTAGCTTGTCCCATAACTCTTTAGCGTTTTGATGCGGTCCTACCCGATTCAACTCTTTCTTTGTCAGTCTACATTGTAGCGTGTTGAGTGCTTTGAAGTCTATTGACGCTTTTTTTATTCATGTTCGAAATCCACTGTTCTGGGTCTAGTGGAATTCTAGAGTTGTTAACCGACACCTTGTAGCCTCTGGCGACATTAAACCATTGGTCGAAATTCGTCTTCAGATAAACCTCCATCCGCTTTTTGCAGTACAGGAAATCGTCCCCGTTGAATAGGGGAGGACATACTGTGCTGAATCCTTCAACTTAAGACATTTTTGACCTGCATACAATTAAACAAATAGACAAGGGATCCCAAGACTTGGTCTTGGATTAGCAGTGCGGAATAAAACAAAAGGAAACTAAAAACTGAATTAGTGTTGCACCAATTCAGATTAATTGTGAAAAAAAAGATTCCAAAAAGGTAACACTACCAGTTTGGAATATGACGAAAAAAACTAAAAACCAGAAAAAAAAATGAACCCAAAAAAAAATAGAAAAAAAAATTCACCCCTGTCTGATTGGTGGTTGTACCAAATCAGAGCGGTACCTGCTCTGATACCACTTGTTGGATCGAGATATTCGCTAGAGGGGGATGAATAGTGATTAAAAAACTTGAGTGAGTAAATACGCAGCGGAATAAACGAAAACACAATGCTAACACAAGTTGTTCTACTTGGTTCGGAGCCTTTGTCGACTCCTACTCCAAGGCCCGCACTCGTTGAGTGCTTTCGTTGGGCAATCCACTAGCAATTTGAAATTAATGTTACAATTAAAGTACAATTGCAAAATAATACTGACAATAATACTAAAATGAAAAAAAGTATAACTTCGTCGGAGTCTCTTCGCAGTGTCGCAAGAGCACAGGAGAGCAGATCGTGAGTCGTTGAGTTGTTCCTTTGCTTCAGCCTTCACCCTCCTTATATAGGAGGTTCGGGCACCCGAATCCCTTCAAGGCACCCTGAATATGACATAGCCGAGCTAACTAGGGTGCTCCACATAGCGAAGCGACGTTGTGGAAAAAGCTTGCCTCCGGGCGCCCGGACCCTTGTTTTTCAGCAGTCTCCTTCCTGCAAGAAAACATTAGTCCGAGACAATGTAAATTATATATATCCTACAAAATAGAGTGTTAGCACAATTTATAATAAAATAGAATAGCAATTAGATTCCATCTCCTTGAGACCGGAAGCTAGTCACGATCTCGACTTAGATATCTGAAATGGATCTAAATCGGATCGACGCCTAATGTTCCCTTTGTAATGACCTAAATTTCCTCATTTAGAGTCCTAATGGTAATTAAAAATATTTAAAAATATTTTAGAAAAATTCTAGAGATTTTTAGAGTATTTTTATGTAATTTTTGGAATTCGTTTGGTATTTTTACCAAAAGAAACAAATTGCAAAAAAATTAAAGAAATTAAGCCAAGGTTCGAACCGGTGACCTCCGGTTAAACAAAGCCTTTAGTTGTCTCGGCTGACCAGGTGCCCAAGTGGGCGTTGCTGATTAAAGAAGGAGTGGAAATATTTTAAGTAGTAGTAGTAAACAGAAAATAATTAGGAATAAAAAAGTTTCGGCTGAGGTTTGAACTTGCAACCTCCGACCCAACCCGAATCTTAAGTGAAGCGTGATAGACAAGTGCCCAAGCGGGCGGTGCTGATTAAAGGAAGAACGAAATTAATTTAAGTAGTAGTTAATAATAGAAAATAATTAAGTATAAAAGAGGTGCGGCCGAAATTTGTACCCGCGACCTCTGATCCGGTCAGAGAATTAGGCGAAGCGCGGTAGCCAAGAGTTCACCAGGTGTTTTATGAACAAATTAGTCTTAAGCCATAACAGAAATACTAAGTTATAAAAAGGGATAAGTTGATGTTCTGTTTTCCCGTGACCTAAACCATTCTCTCCTCTCCTCTCGCTCGTGACGGTGGAGCTCGGGCGGAACCGAAGGAAGCTAGGGTTTTTTCTCCAGCGGCCGGTCAAGGATCAATCCGAAGTTTCCTTTATAGTCTCAAGATCCTCTCGTCGAGGAGAGCTCGTGGGCATGAGGAAGAGCTGGAATCTCGAGTTCTCTGAAGCCCTAAGAAGCCGTTTCGTTCGGTTGTGAGTTCAAGAAGAGGTAAGTGCTTCCTCACCTGCAGTAGAGTAGTTTCGGATTCATGTTAGCTTCTCGTTTCCGATTTCGAAGCATGTTATTAAGGAGGTTTGCTTTTCTTAAGTTGTTGCCATGAGAAATTTTTGGATTGGCTAAGGATTTAGGTTTCCTTTTGGCTTTTAAAACATGTTGTTAAGAAGTGTGGTTGCTAGGGATATGGTTTCTTTTGAGGTTTCGGGTCTTGTTCCTTCTTTAATTCTGAAGCATGCTAACCCTTCAGCCCTTATAATTTGAGTTTCATGTTCGAAATTCTATTTGTTGTTACCTTAATGGACAGTTCGGTTGTGCAATGAGAAGGGTAAGAACAGTTTCCTCTGGAGTTTGTTGTACATTCGGGTTTTTCAGTTTGTAGACAGTGAGCATAAAGATATGTTTGATTAGCATGTAGTTGTGTTTGTGCACAACAAATGAAGCAATGCAGATTTTATTAAGCTTCTAGTTTTCTTGGTATATGCAGTAGGCATGAGAGAAATATGTAGCAGTGCAGTTGCATTTCCTTAAGAATGCACTTCCTTTGAAAATACAGTAGGCATGAAGATATGTTTGATACTTTCTCTTTAGTTCCTAGTAGCAAATTCTTCCTCTAGTTGCATTTTTGTATAACTGCTATATACATGTGATGATATGCATGTGTACAGATTTAATGTATTTCTAGCGTGAAGAATTGATATGCATGTGTACAGAATTGAGCATGAGGAATTGTTATGCATTTTGGTTCGGATGGGTTATGCTTCCTTGCTACATTCATTCAAGTGTACAGATTTTGATTTGTTTAGCATTGCAGATTCTGTTAAGCTTTAGTTCAGATTTCTGTTAAGCATTAGTGTGGATTTTTAATAGTTTCTGTTTAGCATTGCAGATTTCTGTTTCTTCTAAAGCCTGTAGGTTTGTTTTTTTTTTTTTTTTTGTAGCTTACTGCAGAATGGATTATGCTTTGTTACTGAACATAAAGAATAGTCCTTATAGTTAGCATTTCATTCTACAATTCTTATAAATAGCATGCTTAGTCTTGCTTCAGTTTATATGGGACTACGCTCCAATGGGTGGGCTCCCATAGTCGCCCCTAGGTTCAGATAACCTAGCTCTAGGTTCAGATAACCTAGTAAGAGCGAGATAAGATAAATCAGCTTATGAATTAGTATTTTACTTTTATCAGTGGCACTGTGCTGGACTCTTAGTTGTCCTTGGGTTGGGCTCCCATAGTCGTCCATAGGTTTAAATAACCTAGTAAACCCTACTAGATTCGGGACTAGCTACCTCGGGTCTAGTTAGGGATGCGCGCATAGCAAGTACAATTGTCGGGCCCATCAGCAGCATGATTATTATTTTTATCTATTATGAAAATAGTTTTCAAAATTTTACAAATCAATTACGTGAATACAGTTCAGATTCAGCATTAGCCAGCATCAGTTTAGCTCAGCTTATGTATCAGTTCAGTTAAACTTATTATTTTGAAGTATTAAAATATAAGTTTTTAAACAAAAGAAATAAGCTTCACATAAGTTTAAAATTCAGCAAGTTTAGTTTTCTTGTATGCTGACATGTTGTTTAGATTTGCTTACATGTTTAGTATTTCAGTATATTATGTTTCTTTTGCTGTTAGACGAGCATGAGTAGTATCTTCTTTTGAGCATTCAGTTCCTAGATTTCTTCCAGTCACATGCATATTCGAGTTTTGTGAGTTAGATAGCGCTTACTAAGCAATTTTGCTTATAGTTGCATTTTCCTCTTACTGCAGATAAAGGAAAGGAAAAGCTATAGTAAAGGAAGGTGACAAGGAGGTGCGGATGGATGTATGATGCCTGGACTATAGAAGCCTTGGGATTTAGTTAAAGATTTTATTAAGATATTTTGTATTCAGACTATTGAAATTGTTATGCATATTAGACCTATTATCTGAGTGGTATAATGGTTGCATGCATGTTCAGATTAATACATTTATTTCAACATGATTAGATTGATGTATAGTTTTAGTTGTGTTCATATGCTGGAGTAGAATGTAGAGATAAGTTGTTTATGTTTTCTGCTGCTATCAGTTGCGTGTTTAGAGAGTTTATGTATTGATAATTACATGTGTGCAATATTAGTTAAGATAAGTTAGTAGTCCAGTAGCGCTCCACCCTCGCAGACTAGTAGTGAGGAGGGTGGGGTGTTACACCCTTCCCAGGAACTCGTCCTCATAGTCACTCCCCTCCAGTGACTTACCTTCACTTACCTGCCAAACGTCCGGTCAGCCCTTCGACCCGTCTGGACTTCGTGCCAGCTATCCGATCAGCCCGTCGACCTAGCTGGACTTCGTGTCAAACGTCTGGTCAGCTCATCGGCCCATTTGGACTTCGTGCCAGCTATCTGGTCGGCCCGTCGACGACCTGTCTAGGCTTCTCCTGCACACTCGATCAGAGTGTTAAATAACAACACAACTAACTTAACATATTTTGGCATTCATCAAAACTTGAGTTAGACCGTTAGTGCTAACCACACCAACATTACCAAAATCGGCAATCTTTACTTACAGATGTCCATCCAGTCCCTGGACAAACTGTAGCATGCTGGATCTATCCTTAACAACTAATTCTGGACAAAACATGGCCAATCGATTAAACTTAGCATTGTACTCTGTCACCGAGCGGTTGTTCTACCGCAGACTCAGAAAATCCTGTCGGCGAGTCATCTTATATGCTCGTGGGCAATACCGGCCCTCAAAAGCCTCTCTGAAACTCGCCCAGGTAATATTCTACTCGCCTATAATAGAACACTGCGTATCCCACCAGGTGTCGGCCTCATCCCGTAGATAGAAAGCAGCCAGCTCCGCTTTCTCCCACTCAGAGCAAGCCATGTAGAAGAAGGTCCGCTCCATGGTCTCTATCCAGAACTGGGCCACACTCGGATCAGTCTCTCCGCGGAATAGTGTGAATCGACTCTTCATCGACTCTACCAATGCTGGAATCCAAGCTCGTGCTGCGACAATATCAGTGAGGTGGGTAGGAATCGACGCGGGAACTGGCGGAATCACTGGAGTTGGTGCTACAGGTGGTACCGCCAGATAGACCGAGGGAGGTACTCCCGGTGCTGCTGCATAAACTAGGGCATATACCACTGGTGGTACTGGAGGGTCGATATGAGTGGCTGCGGTTGGAGGTACAGTAGGTGGTAGTACCGGAAATGGAGCAACCGGTACCGCTGGTGCGGGTGTTGGGTACACTGTAGGCACTGGGGGCGCGGGTGCCACTAGTGCTGGGTACATGGTAGGTCCAGGTGGCAGTGGTGGCGGTGGTGCCGGGTACACCATAGCCTCTGTTGGTGGAGGTATCAAGTTTGCCATGGATGGTACAGTGTATAATGTATAGGTGGGTACCTCTAACGAAGCCATCAGAGTCTGAGAGCCCGACGCACCCGCAGTATCTTGAGTTTGTCCCTGACCGACAGACTCAACCCTAGTAGGGATCTCTGGCGAGTATGTTGCCAGAGATTCCAAAGTCCTCTTACGTGGTCGTTCAGCACCACGTCTCACAGATACTGCCGTGTAGATCTCCTCATATCTGTTAAGTTATAACTCAGATATTACTACAAGTATAAAAATTTATAAAATTTAATATTTTACCTATTTGCTGTCTGGAGATGTTCTGTCACTGTTCAGTCCCCATTTTATAACTAAAAATCGGCGCTGAATCGAACCCGAGACCAAAAATAAATACCCAGAAACTAGATTAGGCAAACTCTAAAATTGACGAAAAATGCAAAAAGAAGAAGGTGACTCAATCGAACACGAAGCCAAATTTGGGTTACTTACATCTAAACAAAAACGAAAACCAAAACATGACTGTCCAAATAAATTGTCACGCCCTGGGGGAGTCCCTGCCAGAAGAAATTTCGGCAGCATCTCTCCTATACGGGTGACAATCTGAGACATACCTACAAGCCCTCTGGGCCACACAAACCTCGGCCAACATAGCTGGAATATATATATATATATATATATATATATATATATATAATAAGCAAGCATCCACGCAGTTTAATAGTAAAAACTAAACCTAAGCAACGATAAGGAAATCATCTCAAATATCCTACTCAACTACACCCATAAACCTCAAATCTTATATCCTACTCAACTACACCCATAAAACTCAAATCACCAGCATACATCCAAATCTACCTCTTTTGTCGTCCGGGCAGGTATGTAGGAAGATATACCAAATGAAAACTCATCGATAATAAAAGAACATACAAGATCCAAGTGCCAAAAAGATACAAGTCTGAAAACATAGACGATAACATAATAAGAAAACCAAAGAAAATATCCAAAATAGAAACCTCGTAATCTGGAGGGGGAACTAGCGACTGGAAATCTTCCTGATAGCCTCAACCTAAAAATGGTAATATCAATGGGGTGAGTCAACTCCTTAGCGGGTAACTACTGGCATGAATAGTAAGAAATAACAACTAATAATAAATATACGTACAGTCTCCTGGATATATATATCATATGAAAAATGAAAAACTATAAGGAGCAAGAGTATCTGTACTAACCAGGACCTGGGTATAGGGATAACAAGGTCGTCAGACCGAGAGTATCATAAATCATGTATGCATGTCAAACATATGCATCCATCAAACACAAGCAATAAATGCAGTCAGTGCATATGATGCAACATGTCCTGGTCACCCCTGACGCTAGTCAGCCATCTCACACATGATGGTGAGACCGAGTGGGTAAGGCTGTGACAACCATGCACTCTGCCATCACTGCTCCTGAGTGACCGAGTGGACGGGATACTGTCGGAGTACACCTATCCTCCTTACCCCAAATCATAAGTGGGGGAGCTCAATGCTCTCATCTCCCTGAGCTAGTCCAGAGGAGGGATCCCTGTCCTACTACCACGCTGCGTCACACTACCCATGAGTGGACCAGCAGAGCCCTTGATAGAGTAACCTGCTGCAACACACCCTGCCTGATAAAAACCACTAACCCATGAGTGGTTGTGTGTGCAGATCCATGTAACTGGCGATGTCTCAACAATAATGGAGCCAACAATCGCACAGCATACAATCATGCGAGATGATGCATGACACTAAACATGGAAATATTCTGATCCTATCCTTCTCTACCAAAATGTGTACCGAAAGATATATGGATCAAATAATATGATCTAGGTACACAGGTCATGTATGACAAAATAAAACAATGTCTTGAACATAATAAGGCATGGTATGTCATTACCTTAAGGCCATATATAATCAAAGGAACATGAATGCAACAGCAGTAAATAAATACAACATGCTTAGGTAATAGATAATGACATACCAATGCAGAAATGAACATAAATATTACTACTTGTCAAATATTACTATGCATATCAACATGACATATCAAAATAGATAAGTCAAGGTACTCGCCCCCAATAAGAGGATCATATCCGAAATAGATCCCTCATCGAGACGCTCGTCTCGAATCAAAATCCTGTAATATCAAACATATAATTTTAGCTAAGTCCAAATGTAACTAGCTAAAGTAAATAAATCGGATCTAACCCGAAGCTTAGATTAAATCCAATATTTTAACCTAATTAATTATAATTCTACATTCAATTAGGATTAGTTTCCTTAACCCTAATTAGTCCATTTAGATTTAAATCTATACTTAAATCAATTCTAGTGGTGATTCATGTTTCATCCAACTACTAAAAACCTAAATCAACCTAACTTAAGTCTCTTACCTCAAACTCACAGCCAAGTGACTGCTGGAGAAGGGTAGCTGCTGGAAATTGTGGTCGAAGTTGTGAGTCACCCTCAAATGGTGATGCTCTAATCCACAACCAATAATACCCTAAGTCTAGAACTCCCCGATTAACACAATTAGAGATCTGATACTAAACTTCCAAATTAGGCCAGAACTAAAGTGATCGAATCCCAAATACCCAAACATGCTTTACCTGCAACGATGCCAAGTTCTTCCTCTCTACGGGAGATTTAACAGAGGGTGAGACTAGGGCTTGGAGGTGGCTCGGTCCTCTCTGGTGATCAGCAACCTGCGCCAAGGCGTGAGATTAGCAGTGATCGGGGAAGAGGGCGATGGCTTCTTCGACTACCGGTGAGCAAGAGGCAAGCGCCGGACCGTAACCCTCTGTGAGGTTGGGGATCTCTGTGGCGAGGAGGCGATGGGCAGAGAGAAGAAGGGGAAATCACGTGTGATAAATCGAGCTAGGGCTCGGCTCCGGATCGGAGTGGCGGCAATGCTGCTCGACGCGATTTGGGGATCTCCGCAGCAAGGAACGATGAGGGCAGAGGGGAAGAAGGTGACGCTAGGGCTTCCTTGGCTGAGGGGCTTTGTGTTAGGACCGATATGCCCGCTAGAGGGGGGGGTGAATAGCATCTCGTCACTTCGTCGGTTGCTTCGTCTTGATAATATGCAGCGGAATACTAATACAAACACAACCAACGCTAACTCAAGGATTTACTTGGTATCCACCTCAAGAAGAGGTGACTAATCCAAGGATCCACACTTCGAGCACACACCTCCACTATGAAACACTCCTCTCGGTCATAACCGAAGGTGGAGAAGCCTTAAACAAACACCTCACAACAAGAATCACTCAAACAAGAAGAAAATACACAAGTGTATAAAATAAAACCTCTCCTTACTTGATTTTGTTGATGTAGGTTGCCTCTTGAACCTTGGAGATGCACCCTAAGAGTCTTCAAGAACTGGCAGTGAAGATCAGAAGAAGCTCGGTGAAGATCGGACAAAAAATCGCAAGAAGAATGCAAAGTTCTGAAGAAGAAAACGCTCCGCCCAGGCTTTATACAATGCTCCCAATCAATCCAAATTAGTCCCAATCGATTGGCACGTCACATCTGCACAATCCCAGCCATCCATTGCTCATTTCCTGCTCAACGGTCACTTCCCAATCAATCGACCGATCGATTAGGACCATCTGAATCGATCAACCGATCGATTCAAACCCATTCTGTGCTCTCGCGTCCGCGCGAGAGCTTCTCCTCCCCAATTGATCGACCGATCGATTGGTAGATTCTAATCGATCACCCGATCGATTGGGAAAGCTTTTGTGCTTGCGACTAATGCTCCCAATAGATCAGCCGATCGATTGGAGTTATCTCACACTCGCAGCACACTCCAATCGATTGATCGATCGATTGGACATTAGTTCAATCGATCGACCGATCAATTGGGCATTGGTTCAATTAATCGACCGATCAATTGAACATCCTAAACTTGCCTCAAACTCAAGTTCAAGGTCCCAAACCCAACTCCTGATCAACCATGACCTGTTGGGTATCCATGCCTAGCATTTGGCCAACACCCGACCGACCTCGAAATAGCCTTCTAGCCTCCTCCATCAGCCTTACTTCCCTCGGATATCTCTCATCCTTCACGCCTTGCCTTCAGGAGCTTCCTTCAGCCTCATCCTAGTTGTCGGATTATACACCACACTCGATCAACCTCGAACTAGCCTTCTAGCCTTTTCCATTAGTCTTGCGTCCCTCGGATATCTCCCATCCTTCATGCCTTGCCTTCAGGAGCTTCCTTCGGCCTCATCCTAGTTATCGAGTTCTCCTTGCCAAGTCGCACTAAGACTTACCTTGCCAAGACCACATGCTTGGACTTTCAACCTTTGCCAAGATCACACTTGGACTTTTCCAATTGCCTGACTTCTCATCAGGACTTTCTCCCTTTGCCAAGATCACACTTGGACTTTTCAATTGTCTAATCTCACTTATCAGGACTTTCACCACCAAGTCTAGTCAACACTAATCTACTTGGATTTTCACTCTTGCCAACCTTCCTATTGGACTTACCTTTGCCCAATCTCCAATTAGGACTTTCCTAGTCAAGTCTCCTGTCAACCTTGACCTACTTGACTTCTCTCTTGCCTAACCTCTAGTTAGGACTTTACCACTGCCTAACCTCTAGTTAGGACTTCACCATTGCCTAATCTCCAGTTAGGACTTCACCACTGCCTAACCTCCAGTTAGGACTTCTCCACTGTCTAACCTCCAGTTAGGACTTCCAGACACCTAACCTCCAGTTAGGACTTACCCAGTCAAGTCTCCTGTCATCCCTGACCTACTTGATTTGTCTTCTTCTCAACCTGGTCAACTATTTGACCATCTCCACAACCGGGCGGTTGCCCTAGCAATCTTCATATATTGTCAAATATCAAAACTCAAATCTCGACTCAAGCTTGACTCAACTCAAGCTTAGTCAAACTGGTCAAACTTGGCCTAGGAAAATTGCCCCAACAATCTCCTCCTTTTTTATGTTTGACAAACCTTCTTAGTTAATACCTCTAAGTTAGGCTAAATCTCATAGCCTTAACTTTTCCATGACAAAGTATGAATGAAGGTCTAACTTAACCTTCAATTCTCCCCCTTTGTCACACATCAAAAATAGAAAACAACTCTTCCCCATAAGAGTTAACCTCACAATGAAGATCACATACCCTTCATTGTCTCCAAAGCTCCCCCTTGAGCTCTACTTGACTCCACAATGCTCAACCTAGAGTATTCACCATTTGACCAATGAAAATCTCATTCATTGTATCCAATGCTCCCCCTTGAACAGTAATCTTCTTCTCAATGCTCATCCAAGAGCATTTTTCACTTTACCAATGAAGGTCTGATTCCCCTCATTGAACCCAATGCTTCCCCTTGAGCAAACATCTACTCCAAAATGCTCATCCAAGAGCATTTAACATCCTAACAATGAAGATAACCAACCTTTCATTGCTCTCCAATACTCGACCCTGAGTATTAATTCATCACGAAGGTTTAACCCACCTTCCAAGGTCTTTGAAAATATTTTTATGTTTTCAAAAAGTAACTTCCCCTAAAAACATGGTCAAACTTCTATCATTGCACCAATAATAACTTGGGGTTCCTAAATAATTAGGAAAACCAAAACTCGAAGTTTTGAGATTCAAAATTCAATAATGAAACTAACATCAACCTAAACTTCACCTAAGTCGACATTAACCAAACCATGCTTGTTTTCATCATGATAACTCCCTCTAAGTGTATACAAATGTATATCAAAGGGTTATGAATGGTTAATGACCCTTGAAAACCAAAACTTGAAGTTTTAAGGTTCCAAAATTCGGAATTGAAACTAAATCTTATCCTAAACTTCACTTTGGTATTTCTTAACCAATCCATACTTATTTTCACATGAAAACTCCCCCTAAATGTATACAAATGTATTCCAAGGGGTTTAAAATGGTTAACGGGACTCGAAGTGACTTGAAGTGCTGAAATTAGGGTTTTTCAGCTAAAATCATACTTCCCAATCGATTGAAGTTGGGACTCAATCAATTGAAATCACTTCAATCGATCCATTGATCGATTCCGCAAGCTACTGCTCATAGAAATTCCCTCTGAATCGATCGACTGATCGATCCAGACTGGGTCAATCAATCGGCTGATCGATTCACTACCCTTCTGTTCGCGGGAATTAGCTTCCCAATCGATCGGTTGATCGATTGAACTCAATCCAATCGATCGACTGATCGATTGAGTTTCTGATTTCCTGAAATTCAATTTCAGCGAACTTCAGAAAATCCCCAAAAATTCTACAAAAATCTAAAAATCATGAAAATTCATGTAGACATTAATTAGGGTATATACTATCAAGGAAAAATAGTTTTCTATGAAATACTTCCTGTTTTCAAAGATTGACACAAACTTTGAAACTTGTAAAAACTATAGTGGTTTCTTCCAAGTTTATGCTCAACTATTCAATGATGATCACTATTAAAAGATAGCCTTCATCAAGGTTTTCCAAAGTACATTTAAAATCATTTTCAAAACCAATATCCAACCATGTTCTTTGGGCTCAATGCACATAACTTGTACATTAGCTTTCCCAATGATTGGAAAACACATAACTATGTGTTTTGATGAACCTAAAACTCAACAAGATGCACTAAATCAACATCTTGAGTTTTGTTCACCATCCTAACATCTCGCTTGTATTTAATGTGTACTAAAACACATACAAGTCACCTTATGATTCTTTTTGAGATATATATTTAGTTTTTCCCTCAACTAAGGGATCATGCATATCTATTTAGGTATTAAAAGACTTATGATCATCCACCTAGGATGTCATTTGGTATAATCCCACTTGTTGGGATATTTACCATTCTTAATAAATGTCTTTTATCCTTAATTACAAGGAAATTAACACAATTCATGATGATCAATGACATATATCAAAATAAGCAATTTTCAAAAGAAAAGCATGTTATAGCTACATGATGTATATATGGCATGACATGGTATTTTTGTTTTATGTTTTTCATAATAGAAATGAATGCAAAAATGTATTGACATATAATAAGCAATCAATCATGGAATTTTAGCATAAATAAAATATACCTAGATAATCTATCTAAGTATCCTTATACCTTAGCTAAAACCTTAAAATTAAGCCTAGATTGCTTATCTCTTGAAGAAATGTCAAAACCCAACTTGGCATTTCTTTTACCCCCTTTTTATTTGTGCCAATTGAAATTACGAATTCAATCCTCAAATATTTGTTTGACACATATTACTCTCTTTAAGGATCAAACATTTAGATTGAGACTTAATTTTGCTCTTAATCCCTTAAGAACATACTAATCTCTCAACTAGACATTTCTTATCCTTCCTCCAAGTGTGCCAACTTACCTTTGATATGATTCCTTAAGGTTTGGCACACCTTACTCTTCCAAAGAGTAATTAGTTTGATTAGGGTTTAAATTTTCCCTTAACCCCTCAATAGAATACCAAATTTCCAACTTGGTATTTCTTTTTGCATTTGTGCCAATTTAAATTTAAGTCCAATTCCACAAGAATTAAGTTTTACATTTCTCTTAATTCCATAAGAAAATGTCGAATTCCAAATTTGGCATTAACTTTGCTTCTCTCTAGTGTATCAATTTAAATTAGATTTAACTCCTCAGATTTTGACATATTTTTGCTCTTCAAGGCTTTAATCACATTTGATTAAAGCATGGATTTTCTCTTAATTCCTTAAGAAAGTATCAAAATTCTAACTTGATTTTTCTTATACTTTTCTTAAATGTGCCAAGTTAGATTAAGTTCAACTCTTCAAATTTTGGCACATATATTACTCTTTCAAAGAGTAACCCTACATTTCTTTTCATTTTCAAAAGTTAACAATAACCTTGAAAATGCTCTCAAGTGTCAACTTTAATAAGGTTGGGTTAACTACCCTTCCAATTGGAGTTGACACTCTCTAAACTCATCTAGGGTGTAGAGAATATACTCCTAGGAACCCAAAACCTATTGGTGCTCCTTGGATGCTCTAGGTATTCACTAGGGACAACTTCCCTAGTCACCTTCCTAAGGACCTTTCTAGGCTTCTTAGAAGCCTTGGTCACTTCTACTAGGTCACTCCTAGGGATAACTTCCCTTGTAACCTTCTTTATGACTTTATTTGGCCTTTTTGGAGCCTTAGTTACCTTTACTATATCAACTTTAGGGATGACCTCCCTTGTGACCTTCTTTGTGGGTTTGTTAGACTTCTTAGAAGTCTTAGCTACATTGGTCTTGCCAAAAGGACCTTTAGGGATTCCTTCCCTAGTATCTTTGACTTCACCTCTAACCCTAGGGTTGGTCCCATAGCTATATGGAACTCTATGAAAGGAAGTCACATCCTTCTTGACTTTAGGTTTGTATCTCAAACCTCTATAGTCATTGGATGACTCTTGTCTAGCTCTCCCTAAAGTTTGCTCATTTTGACCCCTAAGCATATTTTCCATTATTGCTAAGGTCCTTTCTAAGTTATCAAGTCTTGGTTCTCCGTCATTAAATCCATAGATTTGGATTTTTCTTGACCCCTATGAGCATTTCTATTTTTATGCATATATCTATCTTAGAGTTATTGCCTAAATGGTTATCTACCTTTCTAACCTTAGGTGTGGTTGTTCTAGCATGAGGAAGAATGTATTTACCCTTAGTGTCATCATGCTTCCTACTTTCATGATAATTAGCATTAAAATAATAAGAATTATTTCTAGCATGCTTCTTATCATGTGTCAAAGGAATAGGTTCATTAAATGATACCTTAGTTTTTACCTTGGAAGATCCCCCTAGACTTGTGCTTCCTCTTTTGACTTTAGTTGGCTTCTTCCCTTTAGGACATTGACTTCTATAATGTCCTCTTTGATTGCACGAGAAGCACACAATATACTCCTTGCTCTTGTGTTCCGTGGGACCAACCACTTTAGGCTTCTCCTTAGCCTTTAGTGTCGTTTGGCTCTTCTTCTTAGTCAATTTGGGGCACTTACTCTTGTAGTGCCCATGCTCCCTACACTCAAAGCAAATGATATGATTTTTATTATTTTCAATTGAATTTTCTATACCTTTGCTTGTAGGGATGATGCTTGATTCTCCATTTAATGTAGCTTGCATTGTGGAGGGTACATCATCTTCCTCTTCTTCTCCTCTAGAGGGTGTGGGTGCTTCCACCTCTTCAACTCTTGAGGATGTGGACGATTCCACCTCTTCCTCTCTCGAGGATGTGGATTCTTCCACTTCTTCATCTCTTGAGGATGTGGAAGATCTCTCCTCTTCCACCTCTTCCTTCTTTTTTTCTTCCTCCTCTTCCTTTTCCTCCTTGAATGTTGACCTCTCGTCAACATCGAATTGCATCTTTTCTTCCTCCTCTTCTTTAGATGTTGACCTTATGTCAACATTGGATTGGTCCTTCTCTTCTTGGACCAATGAGCCCTTCTCCTTGGGCTCCTCCACTCCTTGGACTTGTGTAGGGTCTTCATGATAGGCAATGACCTTTTTCCAAAGATCACTTGCATTTGTGGTTTCACCTACACTCAACAAAATATTAGAAGGTAGTAAATTATGCAAAATTCTCATTACCTCTTTATCCGCCTCTGATTGCTCTCGTTGCTCTTCAGTCCAATGTCGAGGTCGGAGGTGTTTACCCTTCTTGTCCGTAGGAGCTTCAAATGGGTCACTCAAGACAACCCATTGGTTCCACTCCATTTGGAACCATGTCTCCAGCCGATTCCTCTAAAAGGTGAAGTCTTCCTTGTCGTATGGCGGAGGAATCTGGATGTCCCATCCAAGTAGACCTCCCAAGTCCATCTTCTTCTTCCTCTAGCTTTTTGATCTCTTGGCGGTTAGTCCATAGAAGAGCAACCTCGCTCTGATACCAATTGTTGGGACCGATATGTCCGCTAGAGGGGGGTGAATAGCGTCTCGTCACTTCGTCGGTTGCTTCGTCTTGATAATATGCAGCGGAATACTAATACAAACACAACCAACGCTAACTCAAGGATTTACTTGGTATCCACCTCAAGAAGAGGTGACTAATCTAAGGATCCACACTCCGAGCACACACCTCCACTATGAAACACTCTTTCTCGGCCGCAGCCGAAGGTGGAGAAGCCTTACACAAACACCTCACAACAAGAATCACTCAAACAAGAAGAAAATACACAAGTGTATAAAATAAAACCTCTCCTTGCTTGATTTTGCTGATGTAGGTTGCCTCTTGAACCATGGAGATGCACCCCAAGAGCCTTCAAGAATTGGCGGTGAAGATCGGAAGAATCTCGGTGAAGATCACACAAAAAATCACAGGAAGAACGTAAAGTTCTGGCGAAGAAAATACTCTGCCCAAGCTTTATACAGTGCTCTTAATCGATCCAAATTAGTCTCAATCGATTGTCACGTCACATATGCACAATCTCAGCCGCCCATTGCTCGTTTCCTGCTCAACAGTCACTTCCCAATCGATCGACCGATTGATTGGGACCATCTGAATCGATCGACCGATCGATTCAAACCCATTCTGTGCTCTCATATCCGCGCGAGAGCTTCTCCTCCCCAATCGATCGACCGATCGATTGGTAGATTCCAATCGATCGCCCGATCGATTGGGAAAGCTTCTGTGCTTGCGAGTAATGCTCCCAATCGATCAGTCAATCGATTGGAGTCATCCCACACTCGTAGCACACTCCAATCGATCGACCGATCGATTGGACATTGGTTCAATTGATCGACCGATCAATTGAACATCCTGAACTTGCCTCAAACTCAAGTTCAAGGTCCCAAACCCAACTCCCGGTCAACCATGATCTGTTGGGTATCCATGCCTAGCATTTGGCCAACACCCAACCGACCTCGAACTAGCCTTCTAGCTTCCTCCATCAGTCTTACGTCCCTCGGATATCTCCCATCCTTCACGTCTTGCCTTCAGGAGCTTCCTTCGGCCTCATCCTAGTTGTCGGATTATACACCACACTCAATCAACCTTGAACTAGCCTTCTAGCCTCCTCTATCAGCCTTGCATCCCTCGGATATCTCTCATCCTTCACGCCTTGCCTTCAGGAGCTTCCTTCGGCCTCATCCTAGTTATCGAGTTCTCCTTGCCAAGTCACACTAGGACTTACCTTGCCAAGACCACATGCTTGGACTTTCAACCTTTGCCAAAATCACACTTGGACTTTCCCAATTGTCTGGCTCCTCACCAGGACTTTCTCCCTTTGCCAAGATCACACTTGGACTTTTCAATTGCTTGATCTCACTTATCAGGACTTTCACCACCAAGTCTAGTCAACACTAACCTACTTGGATTTTCACTCTTGCCAACCTTCCTGTTGGACTTACCTTTGCCTAATCTCCAATTAGGACTTTCCCAGTCAAGTCTCTTGTCAACCTTGACCTACTTGACTTCTCTCTTGCCTAACCTCCAGTTAGGACTTTACCACTGCCTAACCTCTAGTTAGGACTTCACCATTGACTAATCTCCAGTTAGGACTTCACCACTGCCTAACCTCCAGTTAGGACTTCTCCACTGCCTAACCTCCAATTAGGACTTCCAGACACCTAACCTCCAGTTAGGACTTACCCAGTCAAGTCTCCTGTCATCCCTGACCTACTTGACTTGTCTTCTTCTCAACCTAGTCAACTCTTTTGACCATCTCCACAATCAGACGATTGCCCTAGCAATCTCCATATATTGTCAAACATCAAACCTCAAATCTCGACTCAAGCTTGACTCAACTTAAGCTTAATCAAACTGGTCAAACTTGACCTAGGAAAATTGCCCCAACACTTTGTACACGGGAAAGGGCGGCGCCGTTGGGTGGAGGACGAAGGGATCGGGAGAAGGGCTTGGTGAGGAAAGGGGAGGAAGAGGATCGGCTCGGGGAGGAAGAAGGAGAAGAGAAGAGACGTGAGGCTTCCCTTGACCACGACTTTAATCGTGAGGAAGTAGAAACCGTCGCGTGCGGCGCCAGTTAGGAAAAGGAGGAGACGGCGTCGAGCAAAGTGGGAGGCTAGGGCACGCGGGAGGAGAAAAGAAAATAAAGAAAAGGAAAAATCCAACTTTTCCTCGTTAAAATGCGGTAGCCTAAACAGGCTTTCCCGGAGCCCAATATTTGATCTCATTAAACTCGTCATACGAGCTCCGAAAAATTTTTAGAAAATTTCTAAAAATTTTGGAAAATTCCCTTATGGTTATTCGCCCTTTTTCGATATTTTACAAAGAAAGTCAACCAAGTTGACTTTTTCTAGTCCGGGCGTTCCGTTCCGGTTTCGCTCACCTCGGTCCGAGTCTTCCGCTCCGATTCCTCTTACTTGGGTGATCTCGAACATCTTAAATAGGGCCCACCCAAACCCAACTTTCGGTTTTCTCGAGCAAGCTTCCGCTTCTGGCTTCTTGTCTCTCGAAAACGTCACACGCCTCCTTCTCGTTTGCCCACATATTCTTCCACAGCACCTCGTCTCTCAGACGCATCAAGCCCGTCGACTCTCTTCCATGTGGTCCTTCTCGGTGGTTGCGTCTTTTGCTTGACAGTCTGTTCTCCTAAGTTTCTGCACACTTAAACATAGGATTAAATACAACAGGACCTAACCTAACTTGTTTGATCATATTAAAACAACCTTGGGGTACCAACAGTAACAAGTTGCTCATGAGTATATTGTTTTATCTCCAACACCTGTAAGAATGAGCAAAGAATTTATCAAATAAACATCAACTGTAATTTTTAATTTATACTGTAATACTAACATACACATGAATTTTGGATGCTCACCATTGATTTAAACTCACATTTTGATTTAGAGATACTTGTAAGAGAATTATAATAATTGAAAGTCATTGTTTTAGTGTCCACCGTCGTCAAGTGAAAGTATGCACTATCAGTGGACAAAGGTATAAATTTATACCTAACCCTTTCATCTTCAATATCTATCTTTATCACTTGTTGATGCATGCCAAACTTCATTGCAAACTTTTTTTTGCAACTACAAATATGCAAAGGCATATTTACTTAAGAAAATAATAAAATATCGTAAGATATTATATATTATCAAATCATTAGAATTCCTTACAGTGAAGAAGGTGAAACAATATATAGACTTGTTATATAGTCTACCGGACGAGGATGCCCCCTAAATAAAATTTTACAATAGGTGTCAATTAACTCTCCTTTTGTAAACACCTCTCCATTCACACCAGATAAGAAGGAAGTCACAATTAAACCAAAGGGTGGTTCCTCCCAAACAAAATTAGTTGTACACCTGCAAAGTAAATCAATTGCTAATAGTAAATAAAGGAAGGAACTAGATAATTTTCATAACTTTTCACTGAATTAAATAGACTATGTAGTTCAGAATTCACACTACCATACTTTAGGTTTTCCAATTGTTTTAACCAGTAGGCCACATCTTTGTCTTATTTTTTCTTCTTTAAAGTCTTAAATTGCTTCTTCACATACTATGACCATAAACATTAAACACATTTAAATAGTAATTTAAATCAAACATCTAAAACTAATTAATAAGTATACTTACTTATGGCAATGACTTATTTTCTCATTTTATTGAGTTGTGTAATCCTAAGTGCATCCTTTTCCGCCTCTTCTTCAGAATTGCCTTCTGACATTGAGATAATCTCTGTTTCTTATTCCATATCATCCCCATCAAGTTTTCCTTTGCCCTTGTCCATAACATCTTTAGCTTTACCTTCTTTTATAATTTTTTCAGTCTCTTCTACTGCTATGATGTTCTCGATAGGCTTGCATATTTGTATTTTGCTCCGGTTCCTCTTAGGTAAAAAATTTCACTACAATGGGCTATCACTTGGAGTATCGCTATAATCATATTGACTATTGTCACGTACTCTCCTACTCCTTATTCCAAAAGCAACTGGGTATTGTGGATCGACCACACACTTACTTGATTGACCTTGTATGCCTTTATTTTATATTATTTCAATTAATTCTTTTACCCTTTCATTCAGATGCATGTTCTCTAATGTTAGCTCCTTGATTCGGTTTGCTTGAACGATGCATTTATGACATTCTTATTGGTGCAAGAAGTACCAGACGATCGAACCTAAGTTTTGATTATGTCAAAGGGTCCAAAGTTAAGTAATCTTGTGATCTAACAAGGTTGATTGAGCTTGTAGGAAATTCCTACGTTGTCTTAGGCAAAAGTCCTAGTGAATTCTAGGTAGGTTTTCATCAATGATCGCGGGTCTTGGAGTAGGAGTCATCACAGGCTCCAAACCAAGTAAAAAAAATCATGTTAGCGATTAACTTTGTGTCTTTCCTTATTCCGCTGTGTTCTTACTTTGTGTTTTCTGATAAACAAACAAATTAGCCACGAGTGCTATTCACCCCCACCCCCTCTAGCACGTCATCGATCCTACAATTCCTTTTTACCTTACCATCCAGCTTCAGTGTCATCTAATTGTGGTGTCTCCATTGGACATGGAATATCATCACCCAAATCAAGGTTCTCAACCAATGTTTTTTCAAATTGGGTAGAGATTAATTTAATCATAACCTATACAATTATAAAAACAAATGCAATAAACTGTATATTTACTTTGAATAGGTGATAGTCATCAATATTTACCTCTTCAGGTGATACTCAGTCTAACAAGGTTCTCACATTACTAATATGTGAAGGAATACTCCTCCACTTGTTTATTTATGCTCCTTCAATATTGTATGGTTTCTGGATTGAAACATCTTCCAAAAACTATGCTTGATTCATCATAATAAGAGTTACATAATCATAAATATACACAAAATATTATCAAATTTAACATAAAAATTATACTCACAGGCAAAAGACCAATAAATCCCTTTAGGTAAGGGAGTGTGGTGATCTTGGGTCATATGTCTGAGTTGATAAAAATAAATTCTCAATCATAGCTAATTATGGAGCCATAAATTGATAGATGACTTCAACCCAGTTGAATCTACCAAGATTCTCAAAATCATCTACTATATCTATAAGACCTAAAGGAAGTTTATCCATACTAGAAGAAAAATAGACAAACAAATATATACAAAATGTAGAATTTGCAAAATAATAAAACATCAGCATGTACTTCAACGCTATTGGAATAAAATTTCATCAACTCCTCAATTCTTGATCTGGTTATGGGTTTGTTATTTGAGAAGTGAGTAAGAAAGAGGTCACCTGATGCTTGATTTGAATTCAAAGGAACCGAAGCACCTCAATCTGTAATACCAAGTAATAAAGATACGTCTCTTCATGTAAATGCAACAGGTATACTCAAAAATCACAAATTAATAGTTATATTGTAAGATATTTTTTTGCATACCAAAATATAAAAAAATAAAACATTAAGGGTGTGTTTGGTATGTGCGTTTTTCATTTTTATTTTCTGAAAAATACGTATTTTCTAGAAAACAGAAAATGACTTTTTGTCATTCTCTGTTTTTCTAGGAAACGCTATCTATTTTTTAGAAAACAGGCACGAAAAACGTAAACCAAACACTATTTTTCAGAAAACGCACGTTTTTTAGAAAATGAAAATGAAAAATGTGCATACCAAACACACCCTAAATTTCTAAAACCATTTGGTGCTTAAGATTAAAAACTGGGAGTTGTACTTGAGAATCTAAATGTTTGAGATATTAAATCCCAATTTTCAAATATATTGACCATATACTATGAATATGTTGGATTTCTTATATGTCCAAGAAAACACAAAAGGAAGACTGTTTGATCATTGTTATGTGTTGATCATATAAAATAACAACTCCATGATTTCTTCTTTTGATTGTGGATCGTCGAAAAAAACTATTAAAGTGACCTAACACGCTATTCCAATGTAGTTTCTGGCCAAAATCAACTACAACCTATAATTTTTTACAAATTTAATTTATTAATAGTAAAATTAAAACTGGTACAATGTTATCTGAATCAAGCTTCACATCGTTCTAGAGAACCTGATATGGGATCATATCATGCCCACGTTGGGCCTAATATTTTATCATATTAGGCCCACGTTGGCCCTGATATTTTACCATATCAGGCCCAACATGATGATCTTATATCAGGCACTTTCTGGATATATCTTATGGTTTCTAGATATATCCTATGAGTTTCTAAGGTGAACAAGTTCATGATACTTATCTTTATTGTTGCAGCTTCTTGCTTCATTCTGAAAGCAGAGTATTTACGGCGAACAAAATCCTAAACGCTTGAATGGACAGACCTCTGTGTGAATTTCATCGGAGACCCTTAACGTTCGTCGCCTTAGATGTGTGGATTTCGTCAGAAAGTCTTGACGTCGTCTTAGAGGGACACACTGTGTGGATTTTGTTGAAAACCTTAAACGTCGGGACACACGAAGGCAACGGTTCATTGGAAGACGATGAATATGGATTTCCATGAGATAAGAAAGATGAGAATGAGTCTCACATGCATCCGAACTATTTTATTAAATTTAAATTTAAACTAAACAAATGTGGCTTAAGTATATTGTAAAATGATGTCTAGAAGGAGGAGATTTAGAAGATTGATGGCAGAGATAGTAAGAAAATAGTACTATTATTATGTTTTGTTTTGATAGTTTTAAAATTAGGTTATGTATTTGATAAATAAGGAAACAGGATCGTTCTTTTCAGGTAAAAAACAGTAAAAAAAAATAATGTAAAAAAAAAAGGACGGATGGATACCTATTATTATTTTTTAATAGGTAAAAAATGTCGGTAACGCAATCCATCCTCTTTCCAGTGAGAAAATAGGGCGTTAATAGACATGTTTAAGTTTAACTGGCCATCTCAACCATCGACTGTCTCCTTTCCTCTTTCCCCCGGTCTCTCACCAAAGTCACCAAACCTAACCCTCGCTCGTCGAAATGACGGAAGACAGCGAAGCCACGAAGCCTCAAGGCGGCGAGATCGCCGTCGAAGAAGGCGCAGACGACTCTCTGAAATCGGAGGTTCCACCGTCTCCGTCGCCCCCTCCGGCTATATCCCTCAACATCTGGC